>NC_056745.1:948001433-948223933 GCF_019279795.1 Protopterus annectens | reverse complement strand
ACTCCCTAAACCTAAAACTCTACTTCCATTCCCTAACCTTAAAACTCTACTCCCCCCTCTATAAATGTAAATTCACCAGTCACTCCCTAAACCTAAAACTCCCTTACCCCTCCCTAAACCTAAAGAGCTCTGATCACTTCCTAACCCTAAAACTCCTGTCCCACTCTTAAACCTAAACTCCCACCCCCACTCCCTTTCTTAAAAACACCCCTCCTCTTCCCTAAACCTAACCCACTTTCCTGATCACTGCCTAAAAATCTTAGCTAAACCCCTAACCCCTCTCATTCCACCCCACTATGGCTACCACATGCCTTGCTCAGAATCAAATGAGTTTGGTTTAGGTGTGTCAGTTGTGTAGAGAGAATGGAACTGCTACACCTTGCCCAAGCTCATTACCTGAGTTTGAGCATGAGCAACAGTCTATGTTATCTACAAGATGCTTGAGTCCCTCGATGCAAGACTGCAGTCTTTAAGCAGTGGGACTTGGGTGCTTTTGGAGATCCTCATATTCCTCTGTTATACGTCTGTGAAATAGATTCAGAGAAATTCATCTTGAGACCCTGTCAGCATTCACTGGCACTGCAGCACAAAGAGTAGCCAGAAGTCAAATCCATGTGTAATCAAGCAACAGCTTTAAAAGATGTTAAGACACTCTCAAAGTTTTGTTTTTGTTTGTGTGAAAGTTTAAAATGTGATACAACTCTCTAAGCTATCAGCAGAAAGCTGCAGTCGGTGTGGCAGTGTGAGGCTTGCTAAGTGTGATGTTTTTATATAGGGGACTTGCTACAATAAGCTTGTTTTAACTAGATCCCTGTCTAAACTATTAAAATGGGATTATTTTTTCAATTTTCTCAACAAGCTACTAAAATTACAACATTTCATTCTCTGTGACATTGTAGCTGATAGCTGTACAGGACATATTAAAGGTTGTATATGTATGAAAATTTGTGCCTGTATTTTTCTGACCACCATAAAGATTTTGACTTAAATCCACACAGTTGCAATCACAAGATTATGAAGAGCCAAATATTTGAAAATAATACTGCTTGCACCCCCATCTTGCTAAATTATATAATTGAACCTGAGGTCACACCACAATAGAAAAAGGGAAATACTTGGGTTTTTGGCAAATCTCAGGCATTCCCTTTTTCATTATTCTTGTGAATTCAGAAAGTGAGAATGCCTTTTTTTCAAAATACAATGCTTAAAATACCTCAAGTCAAAAATAGAGGGGGAGAAAGACCCAAATCAAGGATAGATTTTAAATATTGCTCTTCAAACTTAGATAGTTGTTTAGAAGAAAAATTTTGCATTTGCATACATTATCTGAAGGATATGAAGTCTGAAACTCAAATGTCTGTCATATTTAAGCTAACACTCAAGTGTTTCTTGTTATTTAATGACTTCAAGCTTCAATGATTTGACAGTAGATTGAATGAGGAACAGACAAAGAATATGAGGCAAAAATCTGAACATTCTGAGAAATTCTGCAGAGTTAAGAGGTATGGTACATGAAACTGTAATTCAAGGATGTATACTTTCTGTATCCTGTCTAGTTTACTACAGTGTTGCTGAGCAATCATCATCATGATCGACCTCCTTTTCCCCATTTTCTGCATGGGGGTGGGGTGTTAACTATTGCCTTCTCTCTTAAGTCAGTGCCACTCTCTTTCTTACTTTGATGGTCATGCCTGGCTTTCGTAAGTCTTCTTTCATACAATCTTTCCATTTCTTTGCTGGCTGCCATGATTTCCTCTTGCCTTCTTCCTGTCTCTCCTAAATCTTCTTCACCAAATTGTCTTCTGCTTTTCTGCACATATGCTCAAAACACTATAATCTGTTTTCTTTGACCTCTGCGACTGGAGCTACTTTGGCTTTGCTCTGATGTCCTCATTTTTTCATCTGTCCTACAGTGTGCATCCAACTATCCATATCAGGCAGTTCTTCCCCAGCAACTCTAGCCTCCTCAACTGATCTGCTTTCACTGCCAAATTTCTGTACCATACAAGTGACACTGGTTGCACCATTGTTTAGTATACTTTAATTTTCAGCTTCTTTGACATTTTTTATCACATACTACCCATGACAATCTGTGCCATTTGGCTGCAGCCACTCTGATTCTAGCTTTGACCTCCTCATTCAGATTTCCCATCTCATCAATCACTCCTTCCAGATACTTGAAGCTGTAATCTGCTCCAATATTTTCTCTTTTATTTCAGTTTTCATCTTCTTATGATTTTCCCATTTACTACCATGACAGCTGTCTTGTCTATGCACAGTTTCATCCCATCTACCTTCAGTTTTGAATTTCATTCACCTATCATTTGCTGACATTCTTGTCCAGAGTCTGCTTGTAATGCTGCAATGTCTACATACATGTTGATCTGTCTTGCTGGCCTATTTGCTAATGTAGTCCATCACCAGTATGAACAGCAGTAGGCTCAGAGATGAACCTAGATGCACTCCCGCTCCCACTGGGAACCTTTTTGTGAATCTGAACACTGCTCTTACCTGTGTCATTGGGTCCTTGTACATAGCCTGCATTATTTCTATCAAAGTTTTTGTGGCTTTGAGGCTGTATACATCATTTTGTATGGGATCTTATATGCTTTCTTCATGTCTAGGAATGCCCATTTGGACTCTTTTTCTTATCTGTCTCCACTGCAATCACCAGGTCAGTTGCGCTGCATCCTGATATGAATTCAAACTGCTCATCTCCCATCTCACTTTCTACTACTCTGTGCATTCATTTATCAGCCACCCTCTCCAGGGCTTTCATGTAGTGGGACAGAATTTGATATCTCTATACTACCTGCAGTTGTGAATGTCCCCTTGGTCATTGGTCACTGGCACTAAAATTCTTATTAATCAGTCATCTGCTATACATCTTTATATCTTTACTGCTGTGAGCAACCTCTGAAGCCATTTCTCCCCTAACTCTCCTGACAGCTTCATCACATCTGCTGTGACCTCATTCAAGCCTGCTACTTTCCCTGACTCATTTTCTTTAGTGCTGTTCTTACTTCTTCCATGATGGACTTTTCTTCCTCATTTAGCATGAGGTGGTTCAGGGGCAATATATCTTTTGTTGGATTTTCTTCATTCAGGAGCTTCTGGAAGTCCTCCATCCATCTGCTTTTCATGTCCTATGGAACATGAGTCATTGTTGCTGGCATCCCCGATGAAGGGTGCCTGATGACTGTCTTCTTTATCTTTTTGTATTTGTCATGCAAGTTGATAGAGTTTCTTTGCATCCTCTTCTCAGACACTTTCCAGAAGCTAGCAGCGTGCCTCTGATGCCCTATTCTTTACTATAGTGGCTGTTCTTTTAGCCCCTTTGCTAGCCAAACTGTATTCCTTCTTAGCCTGGTCGATCTTTTCTTTCTACTACTTTTTTAATGCACTCCTTCTTTCTTCTTACAACTTCCTCAACGTTTGCATATCGCCACCAGCTTTCCTTATATACCTTATTTCCACACCTGACTGGGCCACATATCAATTCTATAGTCCTCAGACATGCTGTTTTGAGAATTTATTTATTTATTTGACATCTGTTAACTGGGAAAGTCTGACTGGGCAGAAATCCATTTTGAGCAGAGCACTGGAAAGAAAAGCTCCACAATCATAAGACAAAATTTATATAGATATAAAGCTAAACGAAACATGTGCTACATAGATGCAAATAATTCAGAGCTTAATACTTGGATAATAGGAAAATATAGAAAAGTACATGAATACATTCTATTGTTGCTTATGTAGAGAAATTTTAACAGAGACATTACAGTGTGCATAACATATGTCATGGGAATAATTAGAGTAACAAGAAACTTTGGAATACAATTGTGAGATAGTAATAGTTGTTGTCTCGGTTTGCAGAGTATCAGGGTAGCAAAAGGAAAAGTTAGATGGAATGTCCTTTAATTAGTAGTAGGCTAGAGCAGTAAGGTAGGGCAGTAAGAAGAAGTAGTCTTAGCTAACTTGGTATGAAGCATGGACAGAGCCATATATTGATAAATGGCTTTTGAGTATTTTTTTAAGTGAGCAGAGTTAGTTGTAGATCTAATAGACCGAGGGAGTGTGTTCCAGGTTCTTCAGCTTCAGCTATTTCCTGAAGTGCTAGAGTCCTGAGTATTTCCCTGAACTCCACCTATTTCCTATTCTTCCTGAGGTGCTTGAGCCTTACTTATTTTCTTGAACGCTTGCACTTTTGTTCCAGACTAGTCTCTGTTGACCTTAAAATCTTATTTGGGCACCAGCTTGCAGCTGATTGTGACTTCCAGTGGTGTATGCTCTGGGCTGACTGTTTAACTGGGGATGACTTTACAATGAACCAAAACACAAAGCCAAATGTAGCCACAAAATCAAAACTCAGCCCAGAGACGCAGCAAGACAGTTCCAAACTTTAATGATTGACCACTTTCATACCAAACTTCTTCAGAATCACAGAAACACAGTGCTGAGCAATTATTTAATATACACTGCCTAAAAAACTTCACATGACCATGATCAACCAATAAGCTTGCACACTCCATAATTACAATCAATAAAAATAATTAATACTAATTAAATCATTAACCATCTTCTTAAATAAAAAACAGCCTACTACTATTAAAAATATATTTACCATAATCAAGGCACTTTTGAAAAGAAATTACTATATCAAATAAGATTTTAACCTAAGCACACTACCTATTGATATGCTATCATTTAGCCCAGGGAGGGACTGTGGCTTTGAGCCTAAGCTGCCTATGAAGTTCCTTTTCTTCTATTAGTTCAGCCCAAGGTCCCCCTCTGGCATTTTTTATGACCAATTCTATTGCAAAAAAACAAAAAATAATGATCTGAATATTGCCCCAAATGTTTTATTAAAGCATTCACAATGTCCTTTTTTATATCAGAAACATGTTCATAAATTCTATCCTTGAATTTTCTTTGGGGTTTTCCCAGTGTAAAAAACTCTGCATTTATGACAGACAGACACATAGACAAAACCCTGAGAATTATAAGTACAGTGAAATCTAGGTCTAATTACCATCAGGTAAACAATAATTTACTCACTCATTAATATATATATATATATATATATATATATATATATATATATATATATATAGACAAAAGATATTTTCATCTTTTTATGAAAGGACTTAAATTTGTTCCAAGAAAAAATAGTGATATTAGTAAACTATTGATAGATTTAAAACTTTTTATAAGGAAAAAGAACTTGGAATTGTTATATGATGTTAATAGGAGTAAAAATGAAGTTGGGACTGAACGTAGGAAGACAAGCACATACAATCCAATAATTCATCCACAGCTTAAGAATTATGAGAAAGTAGTGGAAACAGAACTCAGAAACAAGCTTGGTAAAAATAGGGTTCACTCTAATTTAACAAAACAGGAGAGTCAGTTGTTGAAAGAATTAAGTGAGAATAAAAATATTAGGGTGATAAGTCCAGATAAAGGTGGGGGTATGGTGATTATGGACCACATTACATATGTGGCCAAAATGGAAACTATTTTAGTGGATGAAAAGAGGTACAATCGAGTATCACTTAATGAAATTAATATAGCCTATTCTAAAGTTGATTTTGTATTAAGGGAGTTACTTCATGATGGTTTAATTGACCAACCCACCTTTAATTTCCTGGTTACAGAGAAACCTCTGATTCCTAATATTTTTGGATTAGTGAAAGTGCATAAAAGTACTCGTGATCCTCCGTTGAGGCCAATAGTTTCTGATAATGGCTCTAAGACACATTCTTTAGCTAAGTTTGTGGATTTTAAAATCAAAGAAGTGTGGATGGAACAAGAAGGGTTTCTTAAAGATTCTTGGGACTTTTTAAGGAATATCAGTCCTGACAGTTTTAAATATACTATTACTTTTTTAACTGTGGATATTATAGACCTGTTTTCTGTTATTCCTCATCAAGTAGGTATGGAGGGGTTCTTGGAGGCTTTGTTAGAGGTCAAAAAAATTAATTGGAAAGAAATTAGGGTAATTATAGAACTATTAGAGTTAATACTTAATAATTATTATGTAAGTTCTGAGGGGGGATTTTTCAAACAGATCAAGGGCGTGGCTATGGGGGCATGTTGTGCCCACAGATATGCCAATATTGTATTACATATTTGGGAGAAAAAATTTCTCTTGAACTCCAAGTTTAAGGATTGTTGGTGCCTGTACAAAAGGTACCTTGATTACCTATGTTTCTTTCGGGTTGAGAGTGATGAAAAATTAATTGTGTTTATTCAGTATATCTATGGAACTACAGAATTTCTTCAGTTCACCTACAATATTACAAAGGAAGAGTTAAATAACTTAGATGTTACCTTATACAAAGATTATAATACCAAGGTACTTGGGTCGAGAATATATAGGAAACCAACTTTTTCTAACTCATACCTATATTTCACAAGTTCTCATCCGTACAAACAAAAAAGAAATTTAGTAAAAGGGCAGTTTATTAGAATATCAAGGATGACTACTAAGATGGAAGATTTTGAAAAATAATGTATTAATTTAAAGTGAATGTTTTTGGAGAGAAAGTACCCTGAAAAAATGATGGAAGATGTTATGAGGGAAGTAAAGGATGGAAGGATGGATAGGTTCAGCCCTATTTTAGGGCTGAGACAGAGTGATAGTGTAAAGACACAAGTAGTTGGAAATAATGATATAGAGGAAAAAGATAGGTTTAAAGAGGCTTTTATTCTACATTTTAACAGTGATTCAGGGCTGATTAAGGAAATAATTCAAAAGAATTGGAACTTGTTTTCCAATTTTTCCTGATCTTACCAAGATATTTCAGCAACCGGTTGTTTTTACCTATAGAAAAGACAGAAATATTAAAGATATCTTGGAAAAGAATAGTAGACATAGGAAAGAAAATGGCAAGAATAATGGGACATTTAAATGTAGTAAATGTGTTCAATGTTGCCACTTATACAATGGGGAAAATTTATACCTGGTGGGTAGGGATAGATTGCTGACCAGTAAGCAATTTGTTAATTGTGACATTAAGGAATAATTTATTTAGCTCTATGTGTGAAATGGCCCTCCTTTTAGGTTTGTAAAATGGAGAGGATATTAAAAAGAAGGATATACAAACACATATATGATATCCGTAGGTTAGACAGTAATAATGCTCTATACAAGCATACTAGGACTTGTACGGAAGCTGTTTTTAAGTTTTTTGCTTTAGAACACATTCTCTATGACATAAGAGGAGGAGATTGGGGAAACAAAATAGAGGTTCGAGAATTGTGTTGACAGGTGGTACTTCATGCCTGCAGACTACCAAGTTTGAATGAAAATGTGTCCCTAATGCCTATTTTTGAAGCTTAGATCAGCAAAGTTATGATATATATATATATATATATATATATATATATATATATATATACACACATATATATTTATGCTTTATGGGGTTCAAAATGTATGATGATATGGTATAGATTTTTTATATATATTTATGTTTCGGGTAAATGTATTTATTATGTTTTATTTTTCTACTTAATACATCCTATAGTATATATGTATATATATATATATATATATATATATATATATATATATATATATATATATATATATTTATTTATTTATTTTTTAATTTGATGTTTGATCTTAATATGTATATTTATTTGCCTTTTTATGATAACTGAAACTGAGAAGTGATCTGCATATGAATTTTTTATTAAATTACAGTTACATACTGTTTGAAAGGGTTGTGATATTATGCTTAAAATTTCTCTGCTCAGCCTGTTTTAGAAATGAAATTAATATTAATTTTAGCCATAGATGGCAGTACTGTTATTAAAATTGTAATGGTAGGGATTTGGTTATAAAGGTTCCATATATTTATTTTTATATGTATTTTATAGGGTTGTTTATTGTTCACTTTTATTTGGTATACTAGGTTAATTAATTTATGGAAGGGATTTTTAGATTCACATTTTATCTTTTGTTTTCTTGAATTAATGAATTTATATTTTATTGTAGCATTTCTTTATGAAGATTTATTAGTATGTCAGCATGTCTTCATGAATATGTATTAGCATTTGCGTAATATGAAGTTGATTGGTTTATTTGATTTTAAATTGAGTATATAAAGATTTAATTGATGTAACTAATTGTTTTGCATCTGATGAAGTTCCATTTGGAACGAAAAACGCGGTGAAGCAGTTAAGCGTTTTGTGCATTGTAATTGCTGTGTATTCGTGTGGAATGTTAAATTATTTGTGTTTGTACCACTCGTTTTGGGCTTTGAGGTGCTTTTCTGGTGATATTTAGTTGGAGCTTTGCTCTTGTAAGCACTTTCATCTTGTTTTCTGAATTCTGATAACATCCTTCACTATCTTTTAGCCTTTCCCTCAACATAATTCCAACAACATATCTAATCTGTCCTTCCCATGAGTAGTAGATTCTGGATCTCAAACCAAATGGTTTTGCTGTATTGCCCTTCCTGCTTGCCTCCTGAATAAATCGGATGTCCTGCCTCCTCCTTATCATTATGTCATCCTTTTCCAAGCTGTGTCCTTTCAGTGAACCTATATAAGTGTAGCAATCCTTAATTCATATTTGGCAATTTGATTTCTTTTATATTCAACTTATCTAATTAGAGCTATCTCAGATAACGGTTCCCTATCAGAAGCCTGAAACACTATAAGCCTGAAAATCAAAATCCTGAAACCAAAAGCCTGAAAATTCAAAATCCTGAAAACCCAAAATCCTGAAACTCAAAATCCTGAAAACACAAAATGGACATACTGACATCATTGTGGCTTTGCTATTGTTAGCCCTGTGGTGTTAGGTCATGCGTTGGGTTCAGGTAAGTGTGCGGTTGGTTTTGTTAGGGTTAGGGGCGGTTTAAGTGAGTTAGGGTTAGGGCACAGGTTAGGCATGTATGCAATAGTGACAAATATTGGGGTTAGGGGCGGTTTAAGTGAGTTAGGGTTAGGGCGCGGGTCAGGTGAGTGTGCGATAGTGACGGACCTTAGGGTTAGGGTTAGGGTCAGGGTCAGTTGGTAGATATTAGTGTCTTTATAGTGACATATTAGCATTATTTGTGTTTTCAGGATTTTGAGTTTCAGGATTTTGGGTTTTCGGGATTTTGAATTTTCAGGCTTTTGGTTTCAGGATTTTGATTTTCAGGCTTATAGTGTTTCAGGCTTCTGATAGGGAACCCAGATAACACAGGCTGGGCAACTGGACAATAGTCAGCAAGCAGCTTACTGAGACATGGATGCTGAGCTTTATCACAGGCACACTCTGGCCAATAAAGGCACATAGACCTCTTCCACTGTTAGAATGGATCCTTGCCACAGGTCGTAATAAGCCAAGTCCTCAACCCACTTATCACTGGTAGATACTCATGCCCATTTTTGTTGATATTAGTCAACACGATCGAATCACTCAAGTGGCTATACCTGACATGTTATGTAGTCTGTGATCCATGTTTTCCTTCTTAGATGATCCTGCCTACCCCAGCTGAAGTCTTAAAGTGGCTGGTTTACAACTCTTCCTCTGATATGCACCACCTAGTGTCTGTACTGCTGCCCATGACTCCATTCATTTTTTGGAATATTGTAAGAAAACGATATACAGTCAACCAAAATCACAAATGCGTGTTCCACTTTACCAAAAAAATTAAAAACTAATCAGTCTGGTTGGAAGTGTAAAGCACCTCTCAACTTTTACCTCCAGAGTTACAGACAAAGCAAAATAAAATAATATTTAGGTGGAAAGCCCCATATTAGGTAGATGTTTTAATTGTTGGTATGATTACCTTAGAACTTTTCAAAATAATTTCTAATTTTAGGAGGGGTGGAGTGAAAGTCTGAGAACAAATTAGGGACATCCCTCCAAAATCTGGACATTTGAGAAGTATCGAAGGTATTTTGTAGATAGGCATAATGCTGATGGATTCAAACAGAAAAATGAATCAAAGAGAAAACAAAAAAAAACTGTGCATTTCTTGGGGACAGTACTTTCTAGATTTAAACATACTAGAACTTAATCATTTGCAGAGTCTAATAAAGTTAATATTTAAGTGTATACAAATGAAATTACTATGGATAGAAGGAAGGGAACAAGGAATATCAACTTTTGAATATAGAGCCCATGCAGTGTTATTTTCTGTGTAGTAGATAGCTTCAAAAATCACATGTGATTAGGGATGTTCATTCAGCATTTCTAAACATACTACATTTTGACAAGATTACTGAGATTCAAGGAAAGCCATGTGAGCCTCCTGCCCATCTACACATCTCCCTGCCCCCCCCTAGGCTGGACTGAATTAATAAGGGGGTTGTTGGAGCCACAGCTGTAGGTTCCTATATCTAAAATCAACCCTGCTACTGTTAACTATCCCATTTACACTTCTCAAACAACTCGTTTTTTTGAGTGTTCCATTTCTGCCTTGTATTCACAATGTAATTCAGGATTATAGAGTGAAAAAATAACAGTACAGGGCATCCTGAAATAGTTCATGACACCTGGTTTGGGTTTATTTATTTGATCTTTGGGAATTTTCTAGTTTAATTTTATTTGTATTGTATTTATTGGCTACAGGTTTCTATTTCCCATGCATTCTGTAAGGTGCTGTCCTGCTTTGCATGAGAAAATTGATCAAACCAAAGCTGCCAGTGTGTGTCTAGACAGCTTGAACAGATATCAGAGTGAAAATTCAGGGTGAGTCAATCAATTGATGATTTAAGCACAATATAATTCTCCTTAGTTATTATTACCAACTAAGATAACCACTAAGTTAAGACTTTGATGGATATTTGTCTTGATAGCAGTTGAGATGCTGATTGTAGTCATACCTCTCAACCTGCAGACATTGAAAATAGGTACAAAGGCCCCTGAAAAGTAGCTACATCCAACCAAAAATCTGGACATCTAATTAACATAATATTTGAATACCAAATAGGAGATAACTCTTCCTGTTTCCAGTAGGAATGTGGGATACTACCCAGAAGCACGTTTATAAAAATGAGAGTGACAAAAAATGATGGAAAAATATAAGCACATTATCAAGGAGACAGTGGAAAATCTGTAGACTTACTTTAATGAACTTTGTGTTTTTGCTTCTGAAAAATGTGTGTTCTCTTTCTTTAAGTTATTGAAGTCAATAGTATGTTGGTCACGTAGTAGGGGGTAACTATTTGAAATGTGAGGACCTGCATGAGCAAATTCTGAAATACAGAGACAGAATGGCTGAAAAAAATGGACTTGTACATATACCAAGTCCGAGATAGCCACTCTTCAGAATAATACCTGTTCTCTGAGGTATGGTGATGTCAGAGTTGATATATATACATTTTGGGGGTGTTGTGAGCTTGCCCCTCTGCAATAAACATGTTTAAAGGAGAAGGGCAATGTTTGAGATTTAGTATTCAGTTTTTTTTTCATTTTGTCAGCACTCAACATCAAGAATGTCGACTTTTGAATAGAGAGACCATGTAGTGTGATTTTCTGTGTACTAGAAAGCTTAAAAAAATACATGTGATGAGGGGTGTTCCGAAAACTTGTGAAGGGGCAAATCAAGCCTGAAAATAGGGAAATAATCTCCAAAAAAGCATACATCATATGCAGGGGTAAATCAGGCCTGAGAATACGAATGTTCCTCCAAAATAGGGACAGTTGAGAGGTCTTTTGTTCCTTGTTAATGCACATACCAGTATTAATAGAATACTTCTCCCATATGAAGCACTTGTTTTTAAGCCAGCACATTCAGCTTATTCTATCATTGACTTCAGTATCTGCATCACAAGCCCTATTGTTATTTATAACCACCATATAACATATGGAGTAAGGGCAGCAGATCATAACACTACCAGCAGGGTCACGTAACTCTATTTAAATAAGGGCAGTGATGACAAGGAAATATATGAGTTAGAATTCAGAATGAAAGGGAAACAAAGATAAATCAAAGGTTCTTTGTAGGAACAGTGAGGCTCACAGTCATTTTTGATCCTGAGGATCTGGGGTATACTCAGCCAGATTCCATTTTAGAACACTTGCATTATGCAGAGTTTTTTTTCAAGTATACATAACTCAGAAGATTGTCTTGTCATGAATGGCAGATTATACTAACCAGAGTTGGAAAGATTTAGAGAAAGTTAACTTCAGAGTCATCACTTTCCCTCCTGCCTGTCTTGTATGAGAGATGCAAAATGTTTGTGTAATATAGGGCAAGAGGCAATAACAACTGTGTGCTGTACAACTGACAATCATTTTTTTATCATTTTGTTTGTAGAAACGTTTTGCCCTTCTGCCTGCTGACAATCAGACCCTTCCCTAATGAGAATCTGCCTGCTTGTTCCTGTGTACTTGCGATTTACCCCAGTACAGTATGGAGGTGAGAGTTAACTTGAAAGGCCATTGCACAGGCAGTTATGAGGGTTACTTGTGGCTTCAACAGAATCCTGGCAAGAAAGGCATATCTGGCCTAATGCAACCCTCTGGATGGAGGGAATACGCTATCTTCCTCACCACATTACTTTGTAACATCTTCTTTCTTGCAAGGGCATACTTCTGTTACACTCACTAATGGAGGCAACCAGTAGTTGGTGGCTTGATGAGCTGAAAATCCACTTCAGGATATGCACTACAGTGCAGCCATTATTCCAAGGGATTGTGGCTATGTGCATCCTGTCCCCCGCCCTTCCACAAGAATAGGCAATCCATTCTCTCCTACCAGCTCTGTAAAGTACACATGCTGATAATCAAACTCAGATCATCTGGACTGTAGTCAGGGCTTTATTCCTGTACACCACCAGAGCTGAGTAGTTTCTTAGCACTTTTACCAAATTATAGTATAACAACTGATTAGGCATAAATCCTGCAGTCATACTAGCCACAAGTGGTGCTTGTACAGGTAGTAATGGATTGATCCAACATGGCTACAGTACTGTTGTAGAATGCACAGCCATTTTCTATTTCCAGAGATGCTTTCATAAAATTAGTTGGTGCTGTGTAAGACAGTTTAAAGAAGGAAGTAATCAGACTAGAACCTCAGAGGGCGATTATCTTGGACCAGGTTGGAGCACTATTTAATCATTACGTTCTGACAGTACTCGTTACACCATAAGTTAAATCTGTGTATTTATTTAGGAGAGAGTGAGTGCATTTTGTAACATAACTTAAAGTTTCTTTTCTTATCGATCAAAATGAAAAAAAGTGTTTGCATTTTATGTATACATTTGTATACAGACTTTCCAGCAGCGTTTTTTTTTCATATAAAAAGACTTGGATAGTAGCTAGCAGATCTTAATGAATAATGCTGTATATTTTTCACTTTTATTTATTAGTACTGGAAAGAATTGTCAATGAAGTAGGATTTTGGTGGTCGGGTGCTTTTTATTTCAAAGGGAAACTAGGGTATGATGTTTATTTTTGTGATGTCTTCCTGTCATTTCTTTTTAGATTGTCATAATCATGTTATACAATTCCATAATACATTAGCTGCCACTCACCAGTTGAATTGCTAGTGTGAAACAATTTCTTTTAATGTATTCTACTCTAAAAGGCACAGATTAATATTCAGTTTCAACAGTTTTGGCAGCTTCAGTGACAAGAAATCCTTTGTGATAGCATTCTGAATTAATGAAGTAACTGCAGATGGATAACAGAGAAATTTACTACACTGGTTTTCAGTGGTTTTAGACATAATTGCCTTCATTAGATGCCTGCTGTCCTTCAGTATTTTGAATTTATTTGGAAGTTTTGAGTAGTCTGCTGCATTAAGCACTTAGTACCATCTTGAAGTAAACATAACAGGAAAATACAGACGAGGCCATGCCAGGAAAGAAAGTAGAAAGAAAATAAATACTGTAAGGAAACATTTAGCATTTCATGTTGCCAGGTTCCTAACTTTTTTTCCAGTGTTGTAATCACTCACACATGTTGTGACTAATCTATAACCATGGCATAAGAAGGTAGTGTGGACCATATGAAAACTAATATGATATGATTGCTCAGAAAAACACCCATATAATAATGGTTCTTTTTCAGCTTGATGCTTGCTGCCAATACCACACTACCTTTCTTGTCATGGGAAGCCTGCAAGTAGGGTAATCCTGCATCACTCTAGCAATGTTACCTGCTGTTCTGCTTTGCTCTGTTGCCTACATACAGTCTTTTTCTTTGAATTATTTTCATATATTTAAAGAAACTTTGTGCATTAAGCTTCTGAATCTGAGAATGAATACAGATTTAATTTACCGACACTTTTTTAATATTTCTCTTTGCAAGACAAAATGCAGTAGTCGTCATGCAGTCGTTGTAGAAATTGAGCACAGATACTGATTTGCATGGCATATAACCCTGTACCTCCAAGTAATGGGGTACAGCAAGCAGTAAGTAAGACTAGAAGTGATTAACAGATTGTACAGAAGTAGTTAAAATTTTATTAATCTGCTTAGGTGTACATTATTTATTTTAACTCTGCCCATTCAATAGGGGATTGAGTTGAGAAACCCATCAATATGATAGTGGGTTAGAGGCTCACATTACTCCTTGGAATAGCACTGTCTTTAGCATAACCTTAATTAGGTTGGCATGCAAGTTTAATTTAGATAATAAAAAGGCAGATGTGACATAACTTGACTTAAAATAGAAAAAAAAGTTCTGTTTTTCCAGAGTTATTGAAAAGAGAGTGCTAGACTTTGGAAACTTGTTGTTGTGTCTTTCGGCTTTTAGGGGTCGCCACAGCAGAACTCCAGTCTGCTAATGATTGGCAGTAGATTTTTACGTGCCGAGTTCCCAGCTCTGACGCACAACCTTCAATGAAGGTACGCCCATTCACTCATGCCTCCACACAGAAGACGCTTTAGCTGAGAATCGAACAGGACATCGTCTTACTGTGAGGTGACAACCTTTATGTAATATATTAGTTGTTGAAACTTTCTGAGCTTGTGATATACCCTTGCTCATGTGCACAGAACTGTACCCTGCCCCCAAAGGCTATATGCCACTGTGTCTAAATTTTGCTTTTGTGCGTGTGTGTGTGTGTGTGTGTGTGTGTGTGTGTGTGTGTGTGTGTGTGTGTGTGTGTGTGTGTGTGTGTGTGTGTGTGTGTGTGTGTGTGTGTGTGTGTGTGTGTGTGTGTGCCTGCTTGGGTGTTGTTTTGGAGTTTGACTTTCCTGCCTTTGGTGACCCTACATTTGGTATGTTTGCAAGCTTTTCCTTTTGAACTTTTTATCCCCTAAAATGAAGGGGGAGGGTCTTTCTCACCTTTTCTTTCTTTGAAGTTATAAATTGCTCCTATTAGTGGTTAACAGATTGAAATTGTTTAATACTTCAGGTAGGTATGAGGCAGCTTCTTGTCCTTTTCTATATAGATATATATTTTATATATTTTAGTTTGCTTCACTTTGAAATATACTTCCTTTGTGTTACTGCTGTGGATGTGCACTGCTGGGATCCATAGCTTAAATCAAAAATTATGATCAGAAGGTGGAAAGATATCCCCAGGACATAGGTAGTGAAAGGAAACCCAATAACTCTCCACTACTTGAAGTTTTGCTTAGTGTCTTCCTTTAGTTCTGACCTTTTCAGTAATTGTCACCATTCTTCACCATTACAACAGTCTTCCAAATTCATTCAGTTGGTCAAAGAATTTGCAGATGCTGCAGGATTTGTTTTTCAAAAATGAGGGGAACCGTCACTGACTGTGACACATTGCCTGCGACAGCATCTCAGTTATATGCTGCAGATTTGTAAAACCACTGATAGTCAATTAAATTAAGCCAGAGATAGTCAATGAAGCTTTTAGACCACTTTGCAGCTAGGGAATTTACATACTTCAGACCATGTGACTGATAGTTAACAGGTGCAGTTAGAGGTGAAGTTAGAAATTAAATTTTCAGGCCTGTTGCCATTTAGCTTTCATTAATTCAGCCCCCTTTTAACCTCCTGGAAATGAACCTTTGTGGTACTTTGAATGTGGCTGCTGTAAGGATTCCACCACTGCATAAGCTTTCTTAATTTAATAGGTAGCACAAGACCCTTGCCCAACTGCTATTCTGCTACAGTTGGAGATAGGATGAGTGCTGTTGGAATCATTCTGTACCAGCCTATCTGAATCTCAGGTTGCAAAAGACTGAGAATGATGCATAAATTAAGTAGGTAGCCCAGCTACCTGTGTAAGAATTGAACTCTGAACATTTTGCACTGTCTATGGGAGATTTGCATTAGAGAAGAATTGTAGAGAAAAATATGTATTTGTTAGCTGAGTAAGACGGTCTCTTTTTCCATGGGTGATCTGAGAGAATTATCTGCTTAAGTGACTCAGAATCGCACAGTAGGCAAATGTTCTTCAGAATCAAAGCCAGGATTGCTGCAAAGTCTAGATCTATCAGCATATAATCTTAAACATCTGTGCAAGACTTCATTCTCTAACATTCACTGAAGTCTTGACTAACATGTGAAAGGACATTTGAGCACAACACTCTCAAAGACTAAAGTTTCTAGTCTGCCCTGAAAGGGATTGTGCCTCACTGATCTACAGAATTAGTCAGAGGAAAAGTTTTGGGAAGTTTCCTGGATGTTTCCCCTTAAATGGTCTTTTCCATTATTAAAACATTCTTTCTGTAAAGCCATGCTGTCCCTGGATTTGTTCTCTGTTCTTAGAAAGGCTAATGTACAGCTCCCCTAGGGACTGCACAGAGATGTCAGAAGGTAGAATTGCTGTACCTTTAAATAATAAATTGTGCAAGCTAGATCCATAATATGGATAGGGATGCTTTATAGCCATATAAGCAGTTGGTGCTGCGTGATATATCCCATGTGATACATAATCAGCCGGTGGAATGTCCACTATGAAAATATCAATCTGAAAATCATACACGAGTGAAACCACCACGAGAAAATACTACTGTATAAAAATCCAACTAATTTATTAGAACAAATATAAATAAAAAGAACAGATGAGCGCTTTCGCGTACCAACCAGTACGCTTCTTCAGATCTTAACATCTAAATTTTTTAAAACCACTTTTATACAAAAGCTCATACTCAAGAATGATCTAGAAGCGATGAGTATTTGGTGGCTTTAAAACATTGTTTTTTTATCACTCATTTGTATTATTTATTTTATTTAATTCCACTATTCTGTGGAAAGCGTAATTACCTGGAGTGATAGGATTTTTAGGCATGTTTTATTCTTTTTGTGCTTTCTGCTTGTAGAGTTTACAGAGATATTAGGCAGCTAGTATATTTCCATTGTACTGCACTAATTATTCAATTGTATAATTGTTAAATTGATAGATTGATTAATTGATCATTCTTGAGTATGAGCTTTTGTATAAAAGTGGTTTTAAAAAATTTAGATGTTAAGATCTGAAGAAGCGTACTGGTTGGTACGCGAAAGCGCTCATCTGTTCTTTTTATTTATATTTGTTCTAATAAATTAGTTGGATTTTTATACAGTAGTATTCTCTCATGGTGGTTTCACTCGTGTATGATTTTCAGATTTGTTCAGTTTTTTGACGAGTGAACCTTTGGATTTACAGCAGCATCTAATTTCATCAATGAAAATATCAATCTGTGCTATAACATGAAAGAGAAGTTGATATTCAAGTATTTTATGGATTATTTTAACGCATTCTTACTTTCCCCAGTCTTTTTGATGTGGTTATACAGACCACTACCGCAGCCTTTGGCATAGTCTGATAGAAGATGCATGTCCTGGCATGCAATTTTTTATATTTTGACTGTCCATGTTATTTTTGTGGAGGCAAAGAATAATATATATTTTCCACTGATATGGTTTGCAACCTCAGAGGTAGCAACTTTTTGGGAAAGGAAACCTGGGTGATTAAAATAGGAGAGCCTAGGAAAGAAAAAAATGAAGGGCTTCCTTTCTAGAAACAGAGTCCTTTGTGCCTCATCTCTTGCTGTCTGGATATTTATTTGCTTATCACTGTCAGAGGTTGTGGGAGGAAAATATGTGATTTTAACCAATGAATTGCCATCACAGCATAGATGTGGACCAGCTTCTTACTTGTCTTTCCCTCCCTAAGTCTTGCCTTGTCTTTATCACCTTACTATGCTATTTACTCAGTTTATGGATTTTTTTTTCTTATTGCACAGTTGTTGAAAGAAAACTGGTTAATGTCTAGGATCTGATGATTTGTTCAGAGGTAGCAAGTTTGTAGTTTTATTTATTTATTTTATTTTACTTGTTTTGACATTTTAAAAAACTTTTTAAAAATATGTGAAAGGATGGTGGTTGTTTGATCTTTTCATGTTACTTTCATTACTTGTAGTCATGGAAAGCTGAGCTTTTAAGACATGTAGATGTCACCACAGGATTCAGCAAATGCTGTTGTAAAAGTTGAAAGGCTGCTTTGTATCCCCCTATCTCATGCTCTGGCTTTGATGTCATCTCTGTTTCGTTCCAACAACTGAGCCCAAATCTCAGGATGCAGCAAAGCTCAGAAAGGTAGGGACTGTCATAAAGAGAGTTAAACGGAAGTAACAGGACTGATTCTGAGTTTTCTCCTGCTCCATTTCATAAGATACCCAGGGTAAAGGATTCCTCTTCCTCTACCACTATTTGGTCCCATTTTAAGGTTGCTAGTTGCTGTTGAATCTTCTCATGTAAAATTGGTCAAGCCGAGGTAGTTTTTCATCTGTTTCTGACTTGGAAGTCAGAAGGACCTTTCCCTCCAGAGGTAATCTTCCAGGTCCAGCAAATCTTTTAGGAACCACTATGTTACTGCTGACATTGATTACAAGGTGATGAACTTTTTGAAAGTTCAACAGGAACTGTTTCTTGCCTCTTCCCCTCTGGTAACAGGGCAGACAGAGGTGGCAGCTGTTTTAAAAAAATAACTTCTGATAAGGCAGCTATATGTGCATGACATGACTGTCAGGTAGACAGGAATAACTTGAAGTGAGATCTGTAGTATTTCAAAAAAACAGCATGTGTGATGATTGTATTTCCATTAATATAGCCTTTTATGTTTTCATTAACTGTTCTACAAACATTAATAAAACCCTTCGAGCGTATCAATAGGATCTGTTTAAATTCATTAAAAAAATCAACTGCTGAGTGCTACTACTACAAATTAATGAGCATTTTTATTCAGAAGAAATGAAAATAAAATCTAATTCAGAAAAACTGTTTATCACATGTAATGCCAGAAACATAAAATCTTTGATGAAATGAGAAAAGATAACCACCTTAGAGTTTCAGACCTTTTAGCATCTGCAGTAAAATGGTATATTTACTGTCTGGGATATTGTTCGAAGCTGCTTTTTATTTAAAGTATGACCAGAACACTTTCAGAAAACCATCACAGTCAGGTCTTGTGAAGAAACCATGTAAACAGTAAAAAATCACATAATGTGGAGGATTAATTAGTAATAATTGCTGTGGCAGGTTGCCCATACTTCAGTAGGAAATACTCCTTAATTATTACTGTTGCCACTCCAGTGGCATAGAAGAATACAGTCCTGACTATGTTCCAGATGACCAGGGTTCGATTAGTAGCTCAGATGTCTGATGGAGTGTCATGGAGGGATGGACTTGCCCATCCTGGAGGAGTGAGTAATTCTATGGGCATTCCCTTTGATAATCTCTGATGGAGGCTAGGAACATCACAATGAAGTGTATGGTTCAGAGAGGGGAAAGAGTGATGGATATGGATGAGATGCCACCAAGGCAGGGTGATATACTGCACATCCGCATTACATGCCCGCTCCTTGGGCTCAACCATGGATGTCATGTTGGGAGGGGGGGGGGTTAATAGGTAGGTCATTTAAAGTAAACACTGCCAAGCATAATGGAGACTGCTAGACCCCACGATGCTATTAGGATCCATGCCAGCTGCAGCCTTATTGGTGCAAGTCCTGGGGACACAGGAGAAGCTGTTAGACCCAGCAATCAATATGGGCTACTGGGTAGAAGGCCACAGAATGTCACAGGGGAGCAAAAAGTGCTACAAAATAATGACTGCATGCTCCTTTTAAAGAAAGTGCTGACATATCTTTTTATTAGCCTTGTATGATGAGAGCTGTAAGGCTTGAAAATATTTATGACCTTTATTCAATCATTAAAAGTCTCTTAATGGAATACTACTTTTAGCATTTACTTTGCGGTTTGATTAGGCAAGCAGCCATTTCTCATTTTAACAACACCTCTGTTAGTCTCTGCATTTGAAGAAAGGGAAAAGATAAAACACAAACACATCATCCATAAATGTAAAACAGAATCAATGTCCCAGAAGGACAATAAAGCAGTATTTCTGGCAAGACGCTACATGTGAGACTTCTGACTTGAACAAGAGCTTTATGCAGTCTTCACTAATGTTTTTCAGATAAGGCAGATGAATTGTGATGTATAAAACCACTTTGTATAATGCTTTTACTGATTCTTTGCTAACTGTGACACCTGCAAAAGAATAAGTAAAGAAAGTTGGGATTATATATCTTTTCTTGTCAGGAAGTAAATCCAACAGGCCCCATTTTGCAGCTTACAATACATTACTGATTACAGAAGTTTTGCATATCTTTTCGTACAAATGCAGGGTGGTTCATGACAAGGCTCAGAAAGAGTTCAGTTAACTAATGATTATGTCAGCTAACCCAGACGAAGATGTTATATTACACAGCTGAAAATAAAATGAATGATGTTCAGCCCTGGAAATTCTCCATATGATGATGTCCAGCCCTGGTAATTCTCCACATAATGATCTCTTGGCTTCTCCCATGTGTTACATAGTGGCATTGTTAGTTTATTCTGCAGAGGAGCTCAATGTAAGAGGAATTATGAAATAGGGCTGTCTCAGGCACTTGTTACTGGAACACTGACACGTGGATTTTACAGTTAAATGGTATTCTATAACAACTGCACTGCATGTAAGTAAACAGCAGCTGCAACATTTCAACTTTATTATTTAATTATTATGAGATAGATGCTTGTGTTACATTCACAAACCTGTTAGTCACACTACATGAGGGCTATGGATAAGAATGTTATGAAAACAGTGAAATAGTTGGCATTCAAAAATCAAGACAAGCAGCAGTGATCATTTTAATGCCCTGTAAAATAGGACCAGATTAAGGGAGGTTTTATCTTGGATCTTTAGTGTACTGGGTTAATACAGAATTCAGTCCAATATGTTAAAGTGGGTTAGAAGAGGCAATTTCATTTCATATCAAGAAATGTTTGCAGATGTTGAAGAACCGAAATGCATTGCATTAGCAGGGATTGACTCGATAGTTTATACAGAGCAGCATGACCTTTAGCCTATAACTATGATGAGGAAAGGGGGTGTCAGAAATAAGACTGTCAAAGCCACAATGATAATTTACATTGGCTTCTACATTGTCACTGTATCAACTGACTCATTCCTACAAAAAGAAACATTAAAAGAAAAGCAGGTGAACTTTCCCCATTTAGCAAATAATAATGACAAAATAATGTATTTCTCTATTGTTGTTTTTATTTCTTCTTCTGGCTTTTTCCCATTAGGGGTCACCACAGTAGAACAGTAGTCCAAGAATGATTGGCAGTGGAGTTTTACACTGTTAAGTTGTCAGCCTAGTGCCCAACCTTCTACAGAAGGCACACACACACACACACACACACACACACACACACACACACACACACACACAGCCAATTTAGAGTGTCCAATCCACCTGCAGCATGTCTTTGGGATTTGGGAGGAAACCAGAGCACCCGCAGGAAAACCCCACAACTGCAGGGAGAACATGCAGACTCTGCACAGAAGGCACCCATGCCAAGAATCAAACCGGTGAACCTCTTGCTGTGAGGTAGCAATGCTAACTGCTGCACCACCATGGCCACCCTTACACACTCATTTTTCTACTTAAAATTATTTATAAATTATCAACACAGAAGTATGAGTTTTCAGTACAAAACCATTTAAGTAAACAGTTCTATTTCTTTCATTATTTTTCATTTATATTTACATATTCCCCTACCTTTTTTCCACCACCATCTTCTTATTTCAGATCTTCCATTTTATCACTAAAGAACTTCAGCTATTCTTTTCCAAAGACTGTATATAGGTTAGGTTATATTTCATTTATTAGACTATGGAAGTTCTAGTTGTTATCATCAAAGAGGTTAACTTAATGATCTGTTTCATTGCTTAATTACCTATTAAGTATGTCAGCTCATTGTATATAAGGATGGGGTTTAAGTTTTTTCAATTGTAACCTGATGAAGCGCACGATTACTGTGCGTGAAAGCGCTTCTTCTTTATCTAATTAAACAGAATTGTTTGATTTTAAACATCGTGGTGGTTCCAGTGTTTTTACCTTTTATTCTTGTCTTTTTTCCACTGGGAACCTTTGGATGGTCGTACTAGGTTTGGTGCTGATAGTCGTTTCCCTTTTTATCATATTTCTAGTCGATCAACACACAATGGAGATGCCGAATATAGAATTGGATTATAATCCTGTGAATACAGCGGGTGCCGAGAATTGGAATGATCTCTTTTACCAACAAGAGAATTCTCTTTTGAATTTTGCTGCTCAAGGAACTGTTCCATCTACTACGGTATCAGAAACTGACAATTTACAAGAATTTTATGGACAACTAAGATCGTTAGAGAATAATCTCTACAAATTACATCGGCTGATTTGGCAGAGGAAACATCTTGAGGCGTGCCTCCACTTTAAGGTCATCCCACGAGGCATGCGCGTCCTCTGCATGCCGAGCTACGGAGACGCACATCCAGAACTGCTGTGGAGATGGCAGTTGTTAAACATAGAGCTTGGTAATAACTATATTCGTTTACTAATTGACTATTTCAAACCTATAGAAGAGGAACCCAATCGGTAGAGTGGAAGGTGAGCACAAGAATTTAACTTCATTGTATAAAAGCGACTTTTGTGTGTTGAGACTTAATAATATGTTGAGGCAGCTCATGCTGTACAGTAACAAACTAGAACAAGTAAAGCTAAAAAAACTTAAACGAGACTGTGATGATTTTCAGCTCGGCCGCATTTTTATGTGGCCGAGGCTAAATGAAGTGGCTGTTATGGAGAATAACTGTGAGCGAGTAAGTGACGCTCAACTCAGCACACCTAGTACGACAATACAGTCTGAGAAATTGGCTGAAATTGTACCTACTAATGAACTTAGTTCTACTAATATGGCAGGGGATATTAATTCACCTGCTTCTACTATCCCTTGCAATCAGCAAGGCTTTAAAGGGATAGTAACTATGGGTGCGAGACCGAAGAATAATGGACAGACTGTGAGTCTGACCCCTGGGGTGGTAGCTGCTTTAAATTTTCCACTACCCTACAGGGTTCGGGCGCAGGAGCGCTCAACCAGCAGAGGAAGAGGGAAGCGCAAACTATCGGGCGAGACTCGCGAGTCAAGGAGAAAGAGGAACTAAATACCTTGTTTTTTAACTTGTCATCTAAAGAATTTACGGATGTTGAATGCTCCGTTTTGAATAGGGGTCTTTCATTTATACCCTCCCAAGGGAGCGGCCTGTCTGATACATTGATTATGCTACGGAAATTTACCAGGAAGGTAGCCCTTAAATGCTTGTTTAAGGACTCCGGTGAAGAGGCCATAACTTATAATACCGCTGTGAACAAGAGAAAAAGTACTTTTGTGCCACATTTGCCAAGTTATGTTGACTGTTTTCAAAGAGCATGTGAACATGATCTGTACCTTTTTTATAAAAGGGAGACGCATAAGCATTTGTTTGTTAACTTGGATGCAGCGCAGAAGCAGGCGTTAGAGTCCTTGAGTAATGATGCAAACTTGGTTTTCAGACCTGCTGACAAAGGGGGGGGGGATTGTAGCTATGGATGTTGTTTTTTATAATGACTTGATGACAGATATGTTAAAAGATGACATAGCTTATTTAGAAATTAGTAAAATTGAAGTGAGCTCTATAATAAGAAATGTGCATGATACACTGTATGATCTCTTGATGACGAGGTGTGTTGATAAAGTTTTATATGACTATCTGATGATAGAAGCACCCTTAATTCCTCTCATTAAAGGCCTTCCCAAGATACATAAAGGGACATTTCCTCCGCCCCTACGCCCTATTGTATCTGGGAAACTATGGGTTACCGAACATGCGTCCCATTATGTGCAGTCTAAGTTGGGTCCCCTGATAGACTCTATTCCCACTATTCTAAAGAATTCTCTTGACCTATTGGAAGATCTGAAGAATATTGCCTTGTCTGATAGTTTAAGATCTGATACCTTGATGGTCACATTGGATATAAAAAATTTATTCACCAGTATTCCCAACGAATTTGGGGTGGATGCGGTTAGGGATTGTTTAGTTGAATTGAGTGAACTAGATAATACAGATCAGTTGACTATTTGTACCCTTTTAGATCTAATTTTGAATAATAATGCCTTCCTATTTCAAGATAGGATGTTTAGGCAAACATGGGGGGTGGCAATGGGCACCCCCTGTGCTAATGCCTATGCCAATTTGGCGGTTTATATATGGGAGAAGACATTTATTTTCAATGATTCGAGATTTAGGGCTAACGTCATTTTATATAGACGTTTTGTCGACGACATCCTCCTTTTTTGGAATGGAGGTATTGAATCCTTGAATGAGTTTGTAGACTATATGGGTTCGACTACGACTTTTCTGGATTTTACATATGAACAATCCTATACTGAGGTGAATTATCTTGATATTACTATCTATAAGAATGCACTGAATGAAATCACTACCTCCCTATACAGGAAACCATGTTGGAGGAATGGCATACTCCATTATGGGAGTATGCATCCCAGATATATCTTCCCCAACGTAGTAAAAAGTCAAATGACAAGGATAAAGAGACTCTGTAATATAGATAGCACTAAGGAGTGGCTCTTGGATTTTCAGGTCAAATGTTTCTTGGATAGGGGTTATCCCCCTGAGTTGGTGTTGGGATATAGACATGATACTATCTTGAATGATGAAAGGTCCTTCAAAAGTGGGTTCTTAAATGGACATATACCACATGGCACTGGATCCAAAGCTAAAAGTCAAGTTCATTTTGACATTAAATATACAAATGATATAGGATATATTAGAGACATTGTCTCCAGTAATTGGAAGTTACTTACTATGGACAGTGAATTATTGAAAATAGTGGGGGAGAGACCAAGTTTTAGATACAATAACTGTTTTAATTTAAAGAGATTATTGTGTAGGGAGAATATTAAAATTGAGCCTTTGGATATTAGAGTAAGGTTCAAGCAGGGAACATTTCCCTGCAAGAAATGTTGTACCTGTAAATTTATCTCAACTGAGCGGAAGTTTGAACGTATTGGGTTGGGCTTATTATTTGAGTCTAATATTTATGCAACTTGTGATACAGCGAATGTTATTTACTTAGCTGATTGTGACAGTTGCGAGGCATACTATGTGGGAATGACCACACGTAGGCTCAAAGATCGAGTCTACAACCATGTCTATGACATAAGAAAAGCTAACGTTAATAATGCCTTAGCTAAACACTGTCAAATGTATCTGACTCATGGCTTCAAGTTCAGGGTATTACAGATACAGCATCCGAACAGGAGAGAAGGAGACTCTCTAGGGGCTCTTGAATTAAACGAGCTGAAGTGGATTCTTAAACTTAGAGCTCATATAGCACCAGGGCTAAATTCAGCTGTTAATATCAGGCCTGCCCTGTTATAATATTACTGGTTTGTCTCTCTCTTTTATTTTCTTATTTTCTTTCTTTTTATTCCTTCCCTCCTATTCCTTCCTCCCCCCCACTTACCCTTCCCTTCCCCCCCCTCCTCCCCCCCACTCTTTTTTCCTATTCCCTACCATTACCCTTCCTCTTTTCCCCTTCCTTCCCCTTCCCTTTCCTTCCCCTCCCTTCCACCCCGCCACCCCCTCTCCCCTCCCCTTTTCCTTTCTTTGTTTCGTTGCCTTTTATTCTCCCCCCCCCCTTCCCCCTTTTCTTTATTCTTTCACTTGTTCCATTTTGGCTGTCATATATTTTTTATACATTTTTGATTGTTAGTTAATGCATTAGTATATTTATTTATCACTATTAACCTATGAATAACTATTTAGTAAGTTGTATGTTTAAGGGAGATGGTTTTTATCATGATGAAGGTTTTAATATAGTATTTTAATGTTCTATCCACATGTATTATATATACTGAATGAAAAATGGATGTAAAGGTATGATTGTTTTTTCTTTACCTTAGATGGGCATTGTTTCCTGTCTAGCTAAGAGGTTAGCTTAATGATCTGTTTCATTGCTTAATTACCTATTAAGTATGTCAGCTCATTGTATATAAGGATGGGGTTTAAGTTTTTTCAATTGTAACCTGATGAAGCGCACGATTACTGTGCGTGAAAGCGCTTGTTCTTTATCTAATTAAACAGAATTGTTTGATTTTAAACATCGTGGTGGTTCCAGTGTTTTTACCTTTTATTTTTGTTATCATCAAATGGCAAGAGCAAAAACATTATTAACAACATGTAAAAACACATTCAAGTTTAGTACACTGTCACGTAATAGCGATATGAAATACATTACAGCAACTTTACCACATAGCAAACGTGACAGGCATAGAACAAATGCACCACTGACGATGGAAATGAACTAGTCAAGCCTCTCTGATTGATTTAACAACTTAACAGAGGTGCAAAGAAAAGGTATCAAGAATAGAGAAGCCAGAGTGGAAGTACAGTCCAAAGGTACTTGAAAGGAAGTACTGTGTGTGGGTTATCTACAGAGCATTATATTGAGTTTTTTTTCTCATACTTCGAATCAGGGATCATGTATTACTTAATGGAATTCCTTTCATACCTCGCCCTTTTGGCTCTCAGAAACATTTGCTTTACATTTTCTACTCTTGTAGGAGGTATTACATTCTGAAGCAACATACAGCAGGGCACCACAGATGGGCTGGTATGGGAGACTTTGATCAGCTGGGCATGCTGGCTGTTTTTGTGGCCAGACTCTACACTGAAATGAAATGTAATGTAGGCCAGATTTTCATCCTATATGATGTGTGATACATGTGATGTTATTTACACAGGAAAGATGTCATGGATCTAGGCACCACTGATCCCTTTGAAGGCAGAATATTCTATTGACAGGTTCCTCCACAACAATCTTATAGTATGTTGGGCCTGCTGCATTGTATCAAATTGACCTTTAACATTTTGCTACTCATCTGCTAGATAATATACTCCCCAGGTTTTCTATAATTTGGTGTTCCGGTTGGACGAACTGGAGAGTGGAACAACAATCTGTAGTCACTCTTCATTGCATCTGAAGATGGTAATGTCTGTCTCTAACATCTCTTTAGTATAAATTTTGGAAACAAGGGCAGGCTGCAGTTCCTCCTCATCCAGTAGTATAATTATTTTCCTTCAGGATTTTATGGATTCCATCCTTAAATCAGTGTTGCAATCCCTGAACTAATTTGTTGCTGCTGTTGTTTAGTCATTTAGTTGACTCTGACTGCTTGCAACCTTAAGGACTTTAGCAAATCAGGTCTGTCAACAAGCACTTCCTTAAGTTTTAACAACTGTCATATTCATTTCTTCAGTAATGCTGCCTTTCCATCTTGGATGAAATGCTTAGTGATAGGCAGTTTCAAGATTTGAGTGAATAATGGGTCTGTGATGCTGGCTCAAACATTCCTTTGTGTTTTAAGAGATGTTGATTGTGTAGTTGCCTTTATTACCCATCATTTTGGTCATACTGTTGATTTGATGTTGTAGTATAGTGCAGTAACATCTTACTTGAGGGTGGAGACTGCTTCTTGACTGGACTATCAACTGGTTTGGTTTACAGCTAGTTCACACCAGTTAAAGTTCCTGGTCTTTAGCTGGTAGAATGCTGACCTTGTAGGCTACAACTATTTATCAATTGGCTCATTGTTTCCTTCCACTAGATTATTTTGTTGCCCCATACATGTGATCCAGATGAAATGATTGCAGCTTATAACATAGCATTAAAGTTCACATTGGACTTGCATGTCTGACCTCATGTACATACCATCACCTTACCCAATAAGCTTGGAAACTGGGGTTGTGGAGGTTTCAGCATAAATGGAGATGTTCTGGTGTCAGGTCTGGGCTTGATGAGTAGTATGCTGCTCACCACACTGAGACATCTTATAACAAGGCAGTGTTCCTACACTGTGCTGCTCACCATACTAGACATCTTATAATAAGGCAGTGTTCCTACACTGTGCTGCTCACCACACTGAGACATCTTATAACAAGACAGTGTTCTTACACTGTGCTGCTCACCACACTGAGACATATTAAAACAAGGCAGTGTTCCTACACTGTGCTGCTCACCACACTGTGACATCTTATAACAAAGCAGTGTTCCTACACTGTGCTGCTCACCGCACTGAGACATCTTATAACAAGGCAGTGTTCCAACACTGTGCTGCTCACCACACTAAGACATCTTATAACAAGGCAGTGTTCCTACACAGTGCTGCTCACCACACTGTGACATCTTATAACAAGGCAATGTTCCTACACTGTGCTGCTCACCACAATGAGACATCTTATAACAAGGCAGTGTTCCAACACTGTGCTGCTTACCACACTGAGATATCTTATAACAAGGCAGTGTTCCTACACTGTGCTGCTCACCACACTGAGACATCTTATAACAAGGCAGTGTTCCCACATTGTGCTGCTCACCACATTGTGACATCTTACAACAAGGCAGTGTTCCTACACAGTGCTGCTCACCACACTGTGGCAGTTTACAATAAGGGAGTGTTCCCAAAGTGTTGCTCATCACATTGTGACATCTTATAACAAGGCAGTGTTCCTACACTGTGCTGCTCACCACACTGAGACATCTTATAACAAGGCAGTGCTCCTACACAGTGCTGCTCACCACACAGAGACATCTTATAACAAGGCAGTGTTCCAACACTGTGCTGCTCACCACACTGAGGCATCTTATAACAAGGCAGTGTTCCAACACTGTGCTGCTCACTGCACTGAGACATCTTATAACAAAGCAGTGTTCAAACACTGTGCCACTCACTGCACTGAGGCATCTTATAACAAGGCAGTGTTCCTTTACTGTGCTGCTCACCACACTGAGACATTTTATAACAAGGCAGTGTTCCAACACTGTGCTGCTCACCAGACAGAGACATCTTATAACAAGGTAGTGTTCCCACACTGTGCTGCTCACCACACTGAAACATCTTATAACAAGGCAGTGTTCCCACACTGTGCTGCTCACCACATTGTGACATCTTACAACAAGGCAGTGTTCCTACACTGTGCTGCTCACCACACTGAGACATCTTATAACAAGGCAGTGTTCCCACATTGTGCTGCTCACCACATTGTGACATCTTACAACAAGGTAGTGTTCCTACACAGTGCTGCTCACCACACTGTGGCAGTTTACAATAAGGGAGTGTTCCCAAAGTGTTGCTCATCACATTGTGACATCTTATAACAAGGCAGTGTTCCTACACTGTGCTGCTCACCCCACTGCGACATCTTATAACAAGGCAGTGTGCCTTTACTGTGCTGCTCACCACACTGAGACATCTTATAACATGGCAGTGCTCCTACACAGTGCTGCTCACCACACAGAGACATCTTATAACAAGGCAGTGTTCCAACACTGTGCTGCTCACCACACTGAGGCATCTTATAACAAGGCAGTGTTCCAACACTGTGCTGCTCACTGCACTGAGACATCTTATAACAAAGCAGTGTTCAAACACTGTGCCACTCACTGCACTGAAGCATCTTATAACAAGGCAGTGTTCCTTTACTGTGCTGCTCACCACACTGAGACATTTTATAACAAGGCAGTGTTCCAACACTGTGCTGCTCACCAGACAGAGACATCTTATAACAAGGTAGTGTTCCCACACTGTGCTGCTCACCACACTGAAACATCTTATAACAAGGCAGTGTTCCCACACTGTGCTGCTCACCACATTGTGACATCTTACAACAAGGCAGTGTTCCTACACTGTGCTGCTCACCACACTGAGACATCTTATAACAAGGCAGTGTTCCCACATTGTGCTGCTCACCACATTGTGACATCTTACAACAAGGCAGTGTTCCTACACAGTGCTGCTCACCACACTGTGGCAGTTTACAATAAGGGAGTGTTCCCAAAGTGTTGCTCATCACATTGTGACATCTTATAACAAGGCAGTGTTCCTACACTGTGCTGCTCACCCCACTGCGACATCTTATAACAAGGCAGTGTGCCTTTACTGTGCTGCTCACCACACTGAGGCATCTTATAACAAGGCAGTGCTCCTACACAGTGCTGCTCACCACACAGAGACATCTTATAACAAGGCAGTGTTCCAACACTGTGCTGCTCACCACACTGAGGCATCTTATAACAAGGCAGTGTTCCAACACTGTGCTGCTCACTGCACTGAGACATCTTATAACAAAGCAGTGTTCAAACACTGTGCCACTCACTGCACTGAGGCATCTTATAACAAGGCAGTGTTCTTTTACTGTGCTGCTCACCACACTGAGACATTTTATAACAAGGCAGTGTTCCAACACTGTGCTGCTCACCAGACAGAGACATCTTATAACAAGGTAGTGTTCCCACACTGTGCTGCTCACCACACTGAAACATCTTATAACAAGGCAGTGTTCCCACACTGTGCTGCTCACCACATTGTGACATCTTACAACAAGGCAGTGTTCCTACACTGTGCTGCTCACCACACTGAGACATATTATAACAAGGCAGTGTGCCTTTGCTGTGCTGCTCACCACATTGAGACATCTTATAACAAGGCGGTGCTCCTACACAGTGCTGCACACCACACCAACACATCTTATAACAAGGCAGTGTTCCAACACTGTGCTGCTCACCGCACTGAGACATCTTATAGCAAGGCAGTGTTCCTACACTGTACTGCCCACCACACTGAGACATCTTATAACAAGGCAGTGTTCCAACACTGTGCTGCTCACCACACTGAGACATTTTATAACAAGGCAGTGTTCCTACACTGTGCTGCTCACCACACTGCAACATTTTATAACAAGGTAATGTTCCCACACTGTGCTGCCCACCACACTAAAACATCTTATAACAAGGCAGTGTTCCCACACTGTGCTGCTCACCACATTGTGACATCTTATAACAAGACAGCATTCCTACACTGAGCTGCTCACCACACTGAGACATCTTATAACAGGGCAGTGTTCCTACACTGTGCTGATCATCACACTGAGACATCTTATAACAAGGCCGTGTTCCTACACAGTGCTGCTCACCACACCGAGACATCTTATAACAAGGCAGTGTTCTTACACTGTGCTGCTCACCACACGGAGACATCTTATAACAAGGCAGTACTCCTACACTGTGCTGCTCACCACACTGAGACATCTTATAAAAAGGCAGTGTTCCTACACTGTGCTGCTCACTGCACTGAGACATCTTATAACAAAGCAGTGTTCAAACACTGTGCCACTCACTGCACTGAAGCATCTTATAACAAGGCAGTGTTCCTTTACTGTGCTGCTCACCACACTGAGACATTTTATAACAAGGCAGTGTTCCAACACTGTGCTGCTCACCAGACAGAGACATCTTATAACAAGGTAGTGTTCCCACACTGTGCTGCTCACCACACTGAAACATCTTATAACAAGGCAGTGTTCCCACACTGTGCTGCTCACCACATTGTGACATCTTACAACAAGGCAGTGTTCCTACACTGTGCTGCTCACCACACTGAGACATCTTATAACAAGGCAGTGTTCCCACATTGTGCTGCTCACCACATTGTGACATCTTACAACAAGGCAGTGTTCCTACACAGTGCTGCTCACCACACTGTGGCAGTTTACAATAAGGAGTGTTCCCAAAGTGTTGCTCATCACATTGTGACATCTTATAACAAGGCAGTGTTCCTACACTGTGCTGCTCACCCCACTGCGACATCTTATAACAAGGCAGTGTGCCTTTACTGTGCTGCTCACCACACTGAGGCATCTTATAACAAGGCAGTGCTCCTACACAGTGCTGCTCACCACACAGAGACATCTTATAACAAGGCAGTGTTCCAACACTGTGCTGCTCACCACACTGAGGCATCTTATAACAAGGCAGTGTTCCAACACTGTGCTGCTCACTGCACTGAGACATCTTATAACAAAGCAGTGTTCAAACACTGTGCCACTCACTGCACTGAGGCATCTTATAACAAGGCAGTGTTCTTTACTGTGCTGCTCACCACACTGAGACATTTTATAACAAGGCAGTGTTCCAACACTGTGCTGCTCACCAGACAGAGACATCTTATAACAAGGTAGTGTTCCCACACTGTGCTGCTCACCACACTGAAACATCTTATAACAAGGCAGTGTTCCCACACTGTGCTGCTCACCACATTGTGACATCTTACAACAAGGCAGTGTTCCTACACTGTGCTGCTCACCACACTGAGACATATTATAACAAGGCAGTGTGCCTTTGCTGTGCTGCTCACCACATTGAGACATCTTATAACAAGGCGGTGCTCCTACACAGTGCTGCACACCACACCAACACATCTTATAACAAGGCAGTGTTCCAACACTGTGCTGCTCACCGCACTGAGACATCTTATAGCAAGGCAGTGTTCCTACACTGTACTGCCCACCACACTGAGACATCTTATAACAAGGCAGTGTTCCAACACTGTGCTGCTCACCACACTGAGACATTTTATAACAAGGCAGTGTTCCTACACTGTGCTGCTCACCACACTGCAACATTTTATAACAAGGTAATGTTCCCACACTGTGCTGCCCACCACACTAAAACATCTTATAACAAGGCAGTGTTCCCACACTGTGCTGCTCACCACATTGTGACATCTTATAACAAGACAGCATTCCTACACTGAGCTGCTCACCACACTGAGACATCTTATAACAGGGCAGTGTTCCTACACTGTGCTGATCATCACACTGAGACATCTTATAACAAGGCCGTGTTCCTACACAGTGCTGCTCACCACACCGAGACATCTTATAACAAGGCAGTGTTCTTACACTGTGCTGCTCACCACACGGAGACATCTTATAACAAGGCAGTACTCCTACACTGTGCTGCTCACCACACTGAGACATCTTATAAAAAGGCAGTGTTCCTACACTGTGCTGCTCACCACACTGAGACATCTTATAACAAGGCAATGTTTCTACACTGTGCTGCTCACCACACTGAGGCATCTTATAACAAGGCAGTGTTTCTATACTGTGCTGCTCACCACACTGCTTAATCTTATAACAAGGCAGTGCTCCTATCTAGAGATCTCTGTACTGCCTCAAACAATTTGGCTACAGTTTTTCTGGTGGGTGACAAGGTGAGTATTCTGGCATGCTTGCCACCCATGGAGCAGGGCCCTCTTAAGAATGAATTGGCTGCTCAGGTCTTTGCACCTAAACTAGCATCAGTGAGGACAGTTTATTTTTCCACAACAAGCTTGGAGACAGTCTACAGTGCCCATGGAGTGCTTTTGCTTTGTTAATGGTGTAAGATTCAACTTCCAGTTTACTTTGAATTTAATTTCTTAGTTAATAGCATGTGAGCTAATATCTGTGGCTTGGCTCAATGCCTAATAACTCAAATTATTTGCAGTGTTGACGTGCTAGGCCCTATGTTTCATCAGATTATTTCTTCTTTCACAATTGCAGTCTTTGCTTTTGCATTAAAGGAGGCCTTAGTGACACCTCTGTCTTGAAAAAAATCTACATTATATCTTAATAGTCTTCATTGTTAATAACCCATCTCTAACTTTTCATTTGGTTATTGAGAAGGTTTGTTTATTCAAACTTTGATTCACTTTTACAGAATATGAAGTCCATGGTCCATACTGACAAAGAATCCACAGTAGATATTGTACTGAAACAGCCATTACTCAGGTTCTGAATCATCTACTATGAGTGAGGGATCGGTATTATGACTTTGCTTTAGTTTGACTTCTTCTTTCTTCAGCATTTGGTATGGCAGACCATAACAGTCCTTTGCAATGATTATAGAGAAAATGCATGGCTATTTTAGAATTGTTTGCTTCCTACCTTGCTTAACATACCTGACAGATAGTGCTGTTTCTAATTGTGTATCCTGTCACTCTGTTACATCTGACATGGCTAACAGGGTCCATTCTGGGTCTACTGTTTTATTTGTATGTTTGTTTCCATTAGGATAAATTGTTCATTGTTGAGGTATTCAGTATCACTACTATGTAGATGATAAACAACTTGTATCCCACAAGATACATCTTTGTTGGTCTCCTATGGTGAAAACTTGCACTGCATTCAAACCTGGATGATATGCACTCATCTGAGACTCAGTACCTCCAAAACTGGTTTTGGGTTGGCATAATGGTTAAGGTGTTTGCCTCACATACACGAGGTTCAAGGGCTGATTCTCACCTTATTGGGGGTTGGTTTAATGGTTAAATATGTTACCTCACAAACACAAGGTATAGGGTTTGATTCTCACCTTGGAAAGCATGGCTAAGCTTAAAAACGCCCATATGGTCAATAGCTTAGTAATCACTTATGAAACTGTGTCCATGGTTACTCATACAACTTTATTGAATTCCTGGTGCCTGAAAATACTCTACTGTCACTTATGCTGGCTATAAGCTGAATTTGTGGATGAGTTAAAAAATCTAGGTACAGTTCTGGATGACAGATTGACATAAAGAGCTTAGATGTCATTAAGTCAATATGCTTCTGCTTAGGGAATGTTGCCCACATTTAACACTTTCTCCCACATTCTGAGCTTTTGGGAGGTTTTAATACCCTGGAAGCTTCTTCCAGCCTGACTACTGTAACCGCTGTACCTTGGATCCCATAAAACTGAAATTAACAGATTGCTGTGTGTGCAGAACTCTACAGCCTGGTTTTAGTTTCCCTCAACTGCAGAATCTACACTGGGTATAAATTTGTTCACATATAACCTCCAGAATAAAAGAGTTAGTGTATGTATGATCTGGATTCCTGTCATCTAAAGGAATTCATGTTTCTTTATAACACAGTCATGCCCTGCTTTGGGCTGTAGGAGGCTTCAAGAGTTTGACTGAAGACATCCATTGCTTGTAATTTTTCATTTCAGGCACCATGCCTGGAGACATCTCTCCTTGTGGATGAGAATTGCCCAAACTAGCTGATGTTAGGGGCTTCTTGAAGGTTCACATTTTTGCAATGGCTTATGTACAAGCCATGCTTTTAATTATTTTATGTGCCGTATTTTATTAACATATATTTATTTATCACTATTTGCTTCACTTTTTGTAGTCACTTGCAATACGATTTTGGCTACAAACACCTTAAAGAATTAGAATTTGGCGTTGGAAATGTATGTTTTTCTGGATAAATGTCACATTATCTGCTTACAGTTTAGTATATTGCTTGTTATGCTTAACATAGGAAACTATTCCATTCATGTTTGTTATCGATCTCAGTTTACAGTCATTTTCTATTATTCTTGGATTACTATTAACTGACAGTATGGCCTCATATGTTATCTACTGCCTTTTCCACTTGTTCAACTGCTGTCCTCATTTTAAACAATATTTACTTAAGCAGCCCTATTCTTTTTCAAATATGGCAATTTAGTTGAGATGTGGTATAGCAATATCCATATCAATGAAACCTGACAAAATTATGGCAAGACTAAAGCTTGGTTTAAGTAAGGGGAAAACTGGCATATCACACTGTATAGGAGACTTTGCTTCCTGCACCCATTTCCTAAGATTTATAGGTTCATAGCTACTTACTATGCTATTGATCCATGAGGATGTTTTAAAGCTTAGCTGTGCATTCCCAGGAAGTATATAGCCCTTGTGTTTTAAGTACAAATAACCCAGAGCTCTTGTATTTTAAGCATGAATAGCCCAAAGCCCAAGCACTTACATGTTATCTCTATCCATAAAGAGAAAAGGTGATATACCATGGTGAATTTTCAGTTTCCCATCCATTCAATCAGATTATGTTTGTCCGGAGTAAGAGATGTACTTTGAATTATGTAGAGAGGAAGACAATTTCAGAGAAGTGGTGTTCTCTGTAATACATGTCTATCTGTCTGAGACTGCACACCCTCGTGTTAAGTTATGAATTCTTAATGAGTGGGAAATTCACTGAAGTGGGTCTTGATCGATTGTCAGAATACATCCTGGAGGATATGGCCTGTGACTCTGCCTCCACCCCATTCCTTTTCTAATTCTCAGTCTAACTAGTAACTATATGCATGCATACACCCCCCATTCTCCTCAACCCCTAAATATTTTCTAACTTCCAATGTTAAACATTGCTGCTCATCTCATCTGCCTACCGCTCCTTTCTGGGAACAGAGATTCATCCAAAAGGCACTATTCAGGCTTAGATCCATGGTTCCACATGCTTGCCCCTTTTCAAAGACCCTTCACATCTCTGGTTAGTTATTACATGCTATGTGACTCCTACCTTTGCCACTTTGAATTTCAGTTTCACATCACTGCCTCTTACCCCACTGCAATTGAACAGTTGTGATATTTTTCTCCTGCCTTCCTAGGATGTATCATCTGAAACTGACTTCTCATTTCTTTTTTAATTTCCCAGTCAATCTCTTCAGTGAATCAGAACATCAGCAATCTCCTGACACTATCAAATTTAACTCTTGGTTAATTATTTCATACTTTCTTTTGTTTCCCTGATAATTGCTATTTTATAGTTACAAACCTGATTTTGGCAACATTTCAACTTCTCATAAGTGTCTGTGGAGACCAGAAAAGATAGTAAATTTGATATTGATGATAGTGATGATGATGATGATGATTACAAGAACTGCAAGATCAACATCAATAATAATAATGATAATGCCTCTTCTGTCTTTCTAGTGCATTAAGTGTGATCCCCCACACTTTCTTTGGGAGTTGGACCCATCAGTGTAGGTCTAAACTTCCATGTTCTTAAATTATTGAACATTTTCCTGGACTTTATTACTGAGGTCAAAGACAATAACATTCCCTTTGAAGTATACAGCCTGCACAAGTTTTAATATGTTCCACTGTCTTCCTTCAAACGGCCTTTTTGTCTTATTATACTCCATCTTATAGAAATCATAAAAAAATCTCCTTATATCTTCAGTTACTAATGACAGCCAGGACTTCACAACTTTTGGAGATAACTTCACCTATGCCTCCTCTACCAGTATCCCCTAATGGTGTTGTATATCAAATTCTACATCCTACATTTCTCACTCTCTCTCTGTCTTTCTTTCCTCTAATCATCTATCATTTAACAAATCTACTCAGGGCTCCTTTAGAGATTCCGATACCGCCAGGTCTCTCCCAGCTATATGTTAAAATGTAGTGGGTAAGTAGTGAGCAGTGGACACCAGTACCTTTAAACCTACTTAAATTCTAGAATTGCTTTCTTTTTTTCCAAAAATCCAGAGTAAAATTCATTGTCAGCATATATCTTTATTCCATGCATAAAAATTCCACCATCAGATCTCCCAGACAACTGCTTTTTTTTTTGTATTTTCCAAAAAAAACAACTACAGATCTTAGTTTTGTTATATCCTTCTGCCTTTGGGTCTGAACTTTGAGTGGATACTTTGTATGTAGGAGAATCATCTTTTGAATTTCAGGCACTTTCCCAAAATATTCTAGAAAAGAGATCATCTTTCCTCCCTTTATTTCCTGTGTTTTAGAGTATGTCTCATACATTTGATTTTCTGTATCTTCTAACTTTTCTGCAACAAGCTGATTTTCATGTGATAGCTTTATTAGCAATTGCACTGAAACATCTGTTTTCTGCCCTTCCAGCGTCTACTGCTGAGAAGTCTGAACTGCAAAGAACTCTATATGAAATTCCAGTCTAAAGTCAAGAAATTCCTTTAGGACAGTATCCAACATCAGTTTTGCACCCTTTTTGCATCTCCCTAACTGTCCTGTATATTTTAATGCAGTCCCTAGCAACTTATTTAGCCTTGAAGCCTGTGACACTCTATTAATTTCACAGCACCAGAACACTATTGCCTCACTGTAGCAATCTATTTGCTATTTAAGGTCCATCACATCTGTAAAAGGTCAATTTAGGGAGCACTCTGTCTGATTTATAGCACTGGGCCAGGAGCTCCATTTTTCAAAGTGATTATTAATTAGAAATCGATCAGGAAAGTGCAGATTTAGTCTTTTGGTATCAGGATTTTGTGATTTAGAATTTTGTGTTTCAGACTTGTGTGATACTCCCAGTTTGTGGTCTGCTCAGGTGGCATAATCTTGATAAAGGCCTGCTGTTGTCCAGGCCTGGTAGTTTTGTTTGTTGAGTTTCCTGTGTTTCTGGCAGTCATTTTCTGCTGATAGTCTGTTGTCTTCATTATTATTGAGAGTAACAGAGTTTCCTGACCTTCTGTAGCACGAGTGATTGGGTAATAGCAGGGGCTAGTAGGACTGAGTAGTAACTCGATCTTTTTGATTCTTCCATCCTGTCTGGTATATAAACCCTGTGTCTGTAAAAGGATGTGCTTACATTTACCAGGCTGTGGATTGTGATTCATTACTGAGACTAAGCAGAAATGCCTTAAGATTCCAAGAGCAGGATAAGTTATTTCTTACACTTATTTGATTGAATTGCACTTCTATAACACTTATAATTGTGCTATACAGTTAAGCTACTACATTTTGCATTGTTATAAAGCTTTTTTACTGTTTCACTGCATTTATGTACTGTTTTATACTGTTTTAAGTGTATTTTTCATTGCTAGGTACTGTTTCATTACTTTAATTGCATGTTTACTGAATTACTTAACTGTAAACTGCTTTTTCATACTGAGAGTTGTATTTTTTCTGTTTGTGAGTGCTCTACCCGTGCTTTTCTGTGCATTTTTGATTTTTTGAGGTTTTTGTGTTCTAGTCAGGCATCATATAACTGATTTGTTTGCAGTTAAAATCATTCTCTAGAGTCTCCTTGCTCTTTTATCTGTTCAAAACTTTAATTTAGTGGCTACAGCTAGTAGCTGTAATAGTTTCCTACTTGGTGGCTTTGCAGTTGCCTGCCCATACTGTATATTTGATCTGGGACACTCCTCTCAGTCTAGTGTCATTAGTTCATTCTACCTAATGGAGAGAGAACATTTGTGAAGGCCATTCCACTTAGATTCCTAACCTTGAACTTCTGTGTTAATACTTTCTCCTTTTCCACTTTACTAAAAAAAAAAAAATAAATAAATTCCAAGCTTGTTTCCCCCATTTCCTGTAATGAGTCTAGTCCAAATACAGATTTTCTGTATCCAGGACTGTTTGTAAGCTCCTGAGCCACCAAGCCATTCTGTGTTGGAGGGAAGCCTTCTAGCTTATCAGTAGGAGTGGTAAGCACTAGTTAACCTATCTACTACATAAGGAGTGATTTCTGGGCCCAGAAATTGTAGTTATTGTCTGTTTGGGCAGTTTTTCCATTTCTCTCAACTTTCTGATTTAAAAGCCTGCATTTGCACTTGCATCCCCCCTTTCCTCTAACTAGTCTAGTGCAGTTACAGATTTGCTGTGTCCAAGACTGTAAGCTTCTGAGACCCACAAGCCTTTCTGTGTTGAAGGGAAGCCTTCTAGCTTATCAGTGGGAGTGGTATGCACTAGGTAGCCTATCACAAGAGGAGTGATTCCTGGCCCAGAAATTGTAGTTTGTTGGCCGTTTGGATAGTTTTTCCATCTCTCTTAACTTTCCAGTTTAAAAGCCTGCGTTTGTTCTTGTTTCCCACCTTTCCTGTAACTAGTCTAGTCCAGATACAGACTTGCTGTATCCAGGACTGTCTGAAAGCTTCTGAGCGGTGCCAGAGCCTGCTCTTCAATTTTTCCCATAGATCTATTAGTTCTCTCCTCTCCTGCACTTATACTAGCATATTAGTCTAGCACTTTACCAGACTTCTTGTAGCAATTATTGTAACACACAAGTACTACCAACACTAAACGTTCTACAAGGAAACAGATCTAGTACTTATTATCAATGCCCACTCCACTAGGCATGTCTAAAGATCAGTTCCCTGTGTTTTCTCCTATTAACCCAGTGCACTTGGGCATCCTGAGGCAATGTAGCAACTGCCTAATGTACAACGACAACCCTCTCCTCTTACCTTCCAACACTCAGACTTGTGAGAGATGCTCTTATATATCCAAATTGGAAGCCACGCACTCTCCAGCCAAGACCTGAATACCTGGTCAAGAGGAGGAGGTCAACACTTGCACCACACCACATGGAACACATAGCCCTCTGGAACACACACCAGTACTGCCTTCACATAAAAACACAAACCGCACACCCACCTTCTCGGAGGCTTTCAATAAAAATCTACCCAAGCAGGTGACCCAATAGTGAAGCACACTGATGTCCCACTCACTAGGTTGAATAAGGAGAAAGTAACAGTCAGCTGACTGTCAGGTGCCAGGATCTGACACATAACACATGCAATCAGGTCACTGAACAGCAGGTGCAAATATGAATCTGTCATTATACATGTGGGTGTGAATGACCTGAGACATACCTCCCCTGGACTACATGAAAAGAGACATGGAGGAGCTCTCGAACTATGTAGCCCAGGCTGGTATGACCCTAGCCCTGAGCAGCATCCTATCATAACCCAGAATGATACCACAGTACAAGCAGAAAATGACTGATTTCAACAATTGGCTAAGTTTCTGGTGTCATTCTAAGGGGCTCCAGTGTCTGTCTGCCTGGGATGACATGATCGACAGACCTTGATGCTTTGCCAGAGATGGCCTGCATCTGTCACCCCTGGGCTTCTGGATACTGGCCAAGGCTCTTGCCACCCCTATAGTGCCTTTTTTAGGCGGTGTTACAAAGACCAAATTACCACCATAACAGCTACAAACAAATGCAATCTGAAGGTCATGTTGCTCAATGCTAGAAGTCTAAATCTCAAAATGCACTCACTCGAGGCACTCCTTAACATGGAGAACATTGACATTTGTGCTGCATCAGAGACCTGGTTCAGGGCAGCAGAAAACACCCCTGCACTACTAGGCTATAACTCATTCCACACCTTTCGGCCCCAGAACTTATACTGAAGCTCCAAAGGCGGTGGTGTTTCCATATTCATAAAGCATGTGCACACCTCCAGACTGGTAGCCCAACATAAAGCATTAGAAATACTTCAGGTGCAGCTAACATTGGGTAAGACAGCGATTCAAGTCATAGCCTGCTATAGGTCCCCAACCATGTCTCAAGACTCACAGTCCATGTTCCTAAGCACCCTGGAGAATATTAGCGTCCAACCTAACACTCTCTTACTAGGTGACTTAAACTACCCCTCCATTAACTGGGTAAACTACTCATGTACCAATACACTTGCCCAACATTTCCTGGAGTTCATTAATTTCAATGCCATGAACCAGCTCGTTCTTACCCCCACTAGAGGTAGCAACATCTTTGACTTGGTCATTACTAACATGAGCGACCATTGCTCTACAGCAATAGTCAGCTCCTCCCTGGTTAGATCCGACCACAAACTAATCACCTTGGAAATCCACATCCCTCCCATCCCCCCAGCAAAGGTAACCACCATGCACAACTTCTCCAAAGCTAACTTTGGGATCCTAAAAACAGAGATGGCTAACTTCATGGCACCCATGCAAATGGAGAATAGTTGTGTGACTGCAGAATCATACACCAATGCATTGTACGAATATGTACACAAATGCATGGATCTCACCATACCCAATAGAACCGATACACTCTTCTCCAAAAAAAGGAAGACAATCTGGTGGTCCCCTGCCATAAACAAGCTCTACAACAGAAGGAGAAAACTGATGCTGAATAAGGTGAAGTCCCAAGACTGGAAAAACTCCCTTATCTGCCTCAACAAAAAGTTGAGATCCCTCATCAAATCCTCTAAAGCTAGGTATGAAAACAAAATTGCAGCAGATAGTAAAGACAACCACAAGGCCTTCTATAGTTATGTAAAGACTCTCCGTGGCAATACCAAGATTTGCTCTGAGCTACTGCACAATGGTAACTCCTATACCGAGCTAACAGATATTGCCACTATACTGGCCGACAGATTCATTGCCAACTTTACTCCCTCAAAAGACCAATCACAATACCAGTAGACTGCCAGGCACCCAATATTACTGCTGCACAAGTTAAAACAGCACTGTCCAAGGCCAAGAATACAGCTTCTATGGAACCTGACAATATCCCTGGTTGATTTCTACATGAACTACAGAGTGAACTGGCACCTCATCTGTGTGCCCTGTTCAATCACAGCCTCACCTCAGGCTTTGTCCCTGCCGAATCTCACACTGCTACAGGCATCCCTCTCCACAAAGAAGGAGTGTCTACAGACCCTGGGAACTATCGCCCCATTAGCCTAATGAGTCTGATATGCAAAACTATGGAACACATCATCATGGACCTAATAAACAAGGATATAGGGAATCTCCAAACTTTGGATCCCACACAGTTTGTTTTTGTGAAGGGTAGATCATGCCTGCTCAACTTGGTCAACTTCTTTGAGTCAGTCAACAGAGCTATGGATGAAGGCAAGGTGGTTCATACAACCTACCTTGAGCTGGCCAAGGCTTTTGATACCATTCCTTATTCAGGAATCATAGAAAAACTCACTAAGCTTGGGATCAAGCTCTATATCAGTAGGTGGGTTGCAAACTGGTTCACAGATAGAACTCACAGTGTGAAAGTAGCTGACTCCAAGTCAGACTGCCGATTAGTTATGAGTGGAGTCCCACAGGGTTTGGTCCTGGGTCCTCTCCTGTTTTGTATCTAGTTCTCTGAAGTCCAGGCCAACATGAAGGGACTCTGGCCAACAAAGTTCGCAGACGATTGCAAGTTGCGAGCTATTATTAACTCCCCAAGTGATGTTGATATCCTACAGAATGGCCAGACTGTGACCAACGACTGGTGTCAGAACCATGGCCTTAAGCTCAATGCTAAAAAATGTGTCGTCATCCCCTTTGGGAAAACATAGTTCCCATGAATTACCACATTGATGGTAATCCATTGAACACAGAAGGCGTTATAAGAGATCTGGGAACACAGGTTGACAGCAACATCTTTTCTGATCACCACATTGCCACTGTGGTCAGAAAGTCCTTCTATGTGGCACATCTCATTACTAAGGGTTTTGCATCCAGGAAGAAAGAGGTCATTGTCTCCCTCTACTCTTCCCTCATTAGGCCAATTATCGAGTACGATGCCCCATTTGGCATGTACCTCACTAGACACCTGTAACAACTGGAGAGGCTACAAAAGTACCTCGCAAAGAGGATCTTAGGCCTTAAACACTTGTCCTATACGGGCAGACTCAAAAAACTCCAACTATTCTCTGTCTATTATCGCCTACTTAGAGGTGATCTCTGCTTGACTTACAAAGCCATGTCTGACCCAGCTCTGTAAGAAATGCTACATCTAAAGAAATCCCAATCCCTCCACACCACACACCCCACAGAGACCTCAACCTCATTACCACAATTAACAGAACATGCTGGAGGGACAGGTTCATAACCCAGAGACTGCCCATGCTATAGAACAGACTACCCATACCTGTCAAGCAGAGCACCTCGCTGACCCTCTTCTAGAGAAATCTTGATGAGTGCATGGGAAACTGAAAATTCACCCCGGGAATAACACCAGTGGCTCAACTCGACAGAGGCACTGGGAACTAAGGTTGGGTGGCACTATGCCAGGGTAATCCTATAGCTAGGCTTGTAAAGGACCCATGGCCATTAGCCTAGTACACACCTATGAACCTATGAACCTATGAGTGGGACAGCATAGTGAAGCAGGTACTCGGTTTGATGTACTGAACAACTTTCCTTTCTGGTGGTTCTTCTCAAAGACGTTCTACTTTTTGTACTGTTTTCTCTCTAAGTTAGAGATCATCATCCACAGAATTGAACCACTTCCTTAATATGTGCTTTATTACAATGTTCTGTGTGTTTTTATTGCACCCTCCTGTATATTTAATTGTTTTCTGATAAACATAAGACACCTGCATCTTAGCTCATTTATGCCCATCATTCATTACCTTTTTTAGACTGGGTTAATTTTGAGCTCCTCATTTTTATATAGTCATTGTGGGATATATTTTTACGGAAGTGATGTAATTGCAAGAATGTTTACTAGTCTGTGCAAAAAACTTTATCACAGAATTTTGTGGCTTATATACCTTTCCATTTTTCTAAACAAAATGTTTTACAATGTTATGATAAACAGTTATTTAGCTCAGTACAGAAGGCTAATTAAAATTATTTGAAGATAATACAGTGTGACTGCTACCTATAATATATTCATGTATATGTGTATAATTATACTTTTGTTGTAATGGTCTGAAACATATAATTAGTTGATTATTTATTAATGGTAAATATATGAATTCATTTTAAATGAGATGGAACAAAAAGTTAACAAGAAGAAAAAAAAGATAAAGAAGTGCATGTGGTTTGAAGCAACAGTAAAATAAACAGTAAAATAAAGAGTAATTCAAAAGAAGACATTTTTGAGATAAAGTGAGGAACAGTCACCCAAAAAGAAACATGAAGTAGCAAATTAAAAGTAGCATTTACTCATGTATGATAGAGAAAGAATGAAAGAAAGAAAGAAAGAAAGAAAGAAAGAAAGAAAGAAAGAAAGAAAGAAAGAGCAAGTCTAGTGGGGTTCCATAGGTTACAGATAATTGTAGAGTAATTATTTGTAGTCAATAAAAAGAAGATGGGACATAACCTGAACAGAAATGAAGACAAAATGCTGAGTAAAACACTTTATAAAACTTAGTAAAACGCAAAGCTTTCGGGAAGAACCCTTTCTCAATACTGAATACATACATACAAAAAAGCTCCTGCTTATATACAAGCCAAACAATCACATGATCGCAGCCAAGATCAGGTGACAAATTTAAAAAGACATGATACAGAAATATAAAATACAAAGAATACATAAAAAAATACATAAAAATATACATATATATAGTTTAGTATTTATTTCACATTGCGCTGTAGTCTGACAAGAATAGGTTTAATGCTAACGGTATTATTAATACCAGGAGGACAGTCAGCCTCCAAACGTACAATCCATTGGTACTCCTTGGTCTCAAGACAATTATTGATGTCTCCACCACGTTTCAAAGGAACTATTAAGTCTATGACCCTAAATCTAAACTCATGCACGTTACCATTAGCATAGAGCATTATTGGCACAATGTCTCCTAATTTCTGACTTGTGTTCAATAATCCTATCTTTAAGCCTACGAGTGGTTTTACCAATGTAGTAGGAGGAACAGGCAGCACACGTTGCCATTAGTTGAAACACATGTAGCTCTAAGACTAAATTTGTATGTACGCTTCGTTTTCGGATGAATAAACGTATCAGAACCCAAACCATCAACCAAATCAGAGCAACAAGAACAATTATGACATCTGAAAGTGCCAAAATGAGAATTGATACATATAGGCCTAGCAGGACACGTAGGAGTAATGTGATGGAAATTCTTATAGCATAACATGCTTTTAAGGTTCCTCATATTTTTATAACTAAAGAATGGTTTATTACCTAACATTTTAAAGATATCCGGAGACGCCATCAACACAGGCCAGTATTTATATATTGTTCGTTTAACAAAAGCAGTTTTGTTGCCAAAACTGGTAACATATCTAATTTTATTGCAAGTAGTAACACCTTGTGTTGTGACAATTTGGATCTCCCTTTCCAAAGATCGTACATTCCTAAAATAGGGTGGAAATAGAGAATGTCTATTACAAATAACATAATCTTTGAGTTCCATCAAGGTGATATCATCATAGCCACTATTGGAAAAATCTTGACACATCTCAGATAATTGTGCATTAAATATAGCATCATCTGTATTAAGCCTGCTAGCCCTAATAAAGTGGGATCTAACTACGCCCCGAAATACATGCAGGGCATGCATGCTGCTAGCATGCAAGTACCTCCCAATATACGTTTCCTTCTTATAAATAGTAGTATTAAGTAGTCCATTATTCAAAAAGATTTTAACATCCAGGAATGAAGCTTCATTGTTAGTTATACATGATGTAAACTTCAAAAAAGAGGTAGTGGAATTTAAACGTGATACATACTGTTCTAAACTAGCAGTAGAGCCTTTCCAAATTAAAAAAAACAATCATCAACAAAACGTTGATAAAATATAACGTGCGTGTCAAAAAAGTTAATCCCATCATGTAGGTTTTGCAACTCCCACTGGTACAACACTAAGTTGGCATACGTGTTGGCTACCGGGGTACCCATTGCAACCCCATTAATCTGCAGATATGGTTGTTGATTGAATATAAACACATTATTATTCAGCACCAAGTCTAAAAGAAGACATATATTCTGTACAAAATCCGTAGTTAGGGATTTATCAGCTGTTAAAAATTCCCTGATGGAATCTATACCATAAATATTAGGAATAACAGTGAACAAAGAAACAATGTCCAATGTAACAAATAAGTATTCATCCATGTTACGTACATCGGTAGAAAAATACCAATGGATTCAGTATTGAGAAAGGGTTCTTCCCAAAAGCTTTGCATTTTACTAAGCTTTATAAAGTGTTTTACTCAACATAACCTGAACAGACCAGCCATTATGTCAACAGTACAGGAAGGTAGGATGGCACAAGCTATTAGGTTAAGAAGATACAAAGCACAGGGTCAGTACTAGATATTGTTTGAAATCAGAGATCTCATGCAATGATTTATTCTGACTAGTTAACAATATGTTAACAATACGTTACATATTTCAGTGGAACACTGGACAGTATTAGTACACTGACTACCCAGAAAGTGTGCTAGGAATGCATGAACCAACCAAAGGTGAGTGAGGCTCATGTCTGCTACAGGTATGGTCATGGCGACCCTGGCTTATAGCATGTTAAGTGTGGTTGTGTAACAGAATGGCATACTTATAGGTCATTGCAGCACTGATGTCCAAGTGGCTTTAGTTTGTAAATTTAATATTGTGGTGTGTTTCACTGTAATGTGTTGGGCTGTGTGAACCAGCAGAGTACGTTTTGAGGATTTTCTCATTTTCTTTAATGTGTTGTAACTGTGGAGTTGATATATATAATTTAGTGGGATGCAGGGCTGAAGTACCCACATATGGGAGTTACAAGGGGACTTACCAACTTCCACTTTTTTTTGCATTTTTTTAGGGTTTTAAGTCTATGTTTTTTGATATTCATCTTTCGGAAAATGATGAGTCAAATGACAGTGCTTCGATTTCTCACAGGTAAACCTAACAGAACAATTGCTCTTATGTAAATCACGTTATATTCACTAGGGGAAATCTGTGTCAGATGACCCCTCATTTAGTTTAATGACTGGGCAATTGCAGATATAACAAGGTGTTTTCTAGTGGAGGCAGCCTATCTGGATTTCATTAAAGGTGATCATCACCATCCAATGTTTAGATTAATGAAATAATTGAGGTGAATAGCACCCAAAGAGGAAAGCTGAAATGAGGAGCGGAGTTGAAAATAGAAGAGAGTGTAATTATGAGTCTACTCGTATCTGCATAAAAGGAATGATGGGTACTATATGGTTCAGTACAGTGGCCAAGCTCTTTGCCTCTCCTGCTGGACTCAAACTGCAAAACAAGTTGAGTCTATTTATAGATGTTATCAAAATACATTTTGATAACATTGGATAGAAAAAAAAACAAATGTTAATAAGGACTTAGAAACTTCACAAAACATGGAAAATAAATGGTAAATATGCTTTCACACCACAAAGTTCAGAATACTGTATTCTGGGAAGAGAAATCTGACTATCCAATATAGGCTAAAAAGAGATGCATAGAAGACCATCATACAGGTAAATTCTTGTATATCTTAAAAACTACTGTTGTTCTGTCTAGAGCAATATATGAAGACAAGTAAGATGCCATCCTACCATGACATAAGTAGTTGGTAAGTCTACAACTGGAATTCTGTGTTTGGTTTTCTAAGACAGATATTGAGTAGCCAGTGTTCCAAGGGTAGAAAATACCTAAAGGTTGGCAACTAAGATAAGAAGGGGTTTGGGGATTTAAAATGATATTGATTTGGAAGTTTTGGTTTATCCTTCTTACAAAACAAAGGAAGAAGGTGGATATGATCCGTGCTCACATCACCTTTGTTGGCAGAATACATGGGAGAAACAGTTCTGGAAGAATGAAAGATGTGGATAAAGGCACACTTGCCAGCAAAGGGGAAAGGGACAAATTTAAATTCGGACCATAGCAGACCTCTCCTCAGAAAAGCAGTGGTATCACCGTGCAATAAATTACCATAAGTAATAGTGCGAAATAAAAGAGACATTTTAACTAGGATGTGAGAGGTTGGATGAGGACAACACATGAGCGAGGAATGCCATATGCCATAGGGATGACTGAAAAGCCTGTGCAAACTAAATGGATCTAATGGATGCATTCACTAGCAAAGCACATGTTCTTGTAATCTGCATCATTTCCTTGCTTTTGTCTTTCATTTTATTTCATTTTGATTTGCTTTCTTTTCTTGTTCTGGCCTTCTGTATTTGATTCTTCTTGCCCTATTTTGTTTTTCTAATCTTATTAATTTATTGCTTTGTGCTACTTAAAACTTGTACTGTATTTTTGAAATGTGGGTGTCCCAACATAATCCAACCATATTAAGGATAACTGAGACTTGGTTAAAGTGAAAATTGCATCCTTCTGCCTACTTCCTATCGTATAACATTTACTTGAAAAACAGACTTTGTTTTATAAAAGCAGTAGAAGAGAATGGTTTTAATTAACAACAAAAACATAAAAAAAAAGAACACTTCAGAAGATCAGTAGTTGATGAAAGCAAATGGAAAATGCTCCTGACTTGTTACTAATACATTTAATAACAAGAAATAAACCTAAACCACACACAGCAGCTGTATACCTACCACCGCCCCTCCTCGCCTAAGTTATTTGTTAACATTGCCAGTTTCACTGGGACAGAGGGACAAAGTCCTGAGTGTGACCTGGGTAACCTACGTTTGACTACGGTTGACTAGAGGCTTGGATCTCACTTGAAAGCTATTACAGGGAAGGAAAGGAATGAGGAGGCTAAACCCTGCTTGGATCTTTTTGAGTGGAAGGATGGTGAGTATGTGTCTGAACACACACACACACACACACACACACACACACACACACACACACACACACACACACACACACGCACACACGCACACACGCACACACACACACACACACACACACACACACACACACACACACACACACACACACACACACACACATACTCTATGTTAGAATTTCTGGTGGTCATGGGGAGGTTTCACAGAGATGCTGTGTAAAAGGGGGATGCAGTCATGAATATGTAGAACATGGTGGCATGGACATCAGTTGTTAAGCCTACTGCATGTCACTCCTTGGATTCTACAGGCATGTACATGGTAGGGCTAAAGAAAGAAAATCCTCAGTGCCTGCTTGAGTGACAATTTTCATTATTTTCTCTCATCCACTGGGTTGTACAGGATCGACAGCAGAGAATTTAGTGATCTGTAATCAGCAGGTGAAAAAAAAGTTATTTGTTAATACCATAGACAAATATTAAAAGTGTTACCTTCATTATTATAGGTGACTTTAATGTAGACTATTTCATCTATAGTTGTTCTAACTCAGGAAAATGCTTATTTAAACAAACAAAGAAGTGGAAATAATAAGGAAAAAATATCTTAGTATAAATATACAGCTTTGAGATTCGTTTTGAAAAGAAGTACAATATTTTATTATAATAAACATATAGCAGGTAATAAAAGTGGACCTGTTTTAATGGTGCCCTTACAGATGTTTTCTGCCTTAGGTAGAGCCATGTGTGTTCAACTTAAGGGGCAGGCCATTTTCCACTGTGACTGTGATTAATGCCACAGGAGGTTATTACTGCCATTTTAAATCATGTTTAACATGCATAATGCACAAACACAAAGAACAATTGTCAGTTAATGAAACATTTCAGTATATTGAATTTCTTGCTGTCTGCCTCACATGGCTACTGTCACTGATTCAAATACCAGTTGATTAAAATGTGTATGAAAGGCTTCCTCTATTCACTACCTTACATATTACAAGTTTGTCAAATAAGGCATAGTGTCTGGTTACTGGATATGCTGTGCAACTGACTGACTGGTCCTGCTGTGGTTTTTCAATGAGTCTTTCTGCTTGACTTCAAGGTTACTATGTGGATCTTATAAATCTCTGACAAGTTAAATTAATAAAAGTCAACATATATAGTTTTATGCAATATGGAGAATAATGGACTCATTTAAAGCATTTTATGTTATTCTATTATGTTGTTTAACCAGGAAATGAACCAGGTCACAACATCAGGTAGTACCATGGTTATATACATAAAAAAGTAAAGCAGACATTACAGTTCTTTGTCCAGTAAATGTACAACATTAAATTATCATTTATTGTATACAAGTAGACTTGATTAAAAATTACTGAACTGTCACAGTTAATTGCCAGTTTCCTAGTTTAACATCAAAACTACATGGTTTAAAGCAAGGTAATGACTATGCAGAGTTCTTGGGAGGTTGTTCCAGTTGTACATTTCATTAACATTATGTAAACATTTATTGCATTACAAGAAATGTCTTAAAGATCACAAAAAATAACTGTGTGAATGACCAAGCCAAATAAACGTTTACTGCAGGCATATTATTACCAAGAGAGGAGAAAAGTAAGCATTGACTACTGAAAGAAGTAAGACACTTCTGGAATGATCTTACCTGGTGTTAGACAAGACCTGCATATGGTGTACATTTTGGAGAATTTACCCAGGAATTTGTAATAGGTGCTTAAAACATGTCCTTCAAGTTGATGCAACATTAGAATAAAATCACACCAGCTGAAATGAAGGAAAATGCAGAGGAAATCCAGATGAGAAACTGTTGTATAAAAAGTGATACGGTAGTTTGCTACTAATTTGCTTCTTACCAAATTGATTTTTATTTCATATACTTATGGTGAAGAAAAGGGGAAAAAAGCACCATTCATAAAAGGAAACTAAATGCATTTTTTTCAGATGAGTACTTTTGTCACTGCAGTTTCATCCTGGCATTTACCCTACTACATACCACTCAACTGTACAGATTTTTGCACAATGTCCAGATTTTTGCCTTATATTTTTGGTCCATTTTGCATAAAATTGTGGCTTTCTGGCAAATTAGTGGCAAATCATTAAAGACTGACGTTAGAAAATAATGACAGACATTTGAGTTTTAGACTTCATACCCTTCAGAAAATTCATGGTAATGCAAAACTTGTTATTATATCAACTTTCTAAGCTTGTAAGATCAATATTTAAAAATTTTCCCTATTTGTACCACTTTTTTTCATGGCTTTGCGCCGGTTTTTTACTCTAAGAGGGCCTGCTAACATTTAGAAGCATTTTTGATTGAAGCAAAAATCTGCCTCTTAATATTTTCATAGGTTCATTGGTGGTTACATTTTAAGCCTAGACAAGCTTACTTCAAATTTACGAAAATATTGCTGTCATGTGTCAATACCCCAAGGAATTTTACAGTTACGATATAGGCTTGTACACATCAAGCGTTCACAGGCTGCCCTGCCCATTAGGGACATAGGTTGCAAACTGTGGTAAATTTGCTATTTCCTATAAATTGGTCCAAGTTATATTTGATTAGGTTTAGGAAAGAGTTTTGCCTCGTGGATGAAAATGTGTTCCAGAGAATGGGTAATCTCTGAGACACATACCTGGCCCTCCAAAATTTCCTGTTTATGTTGCAGATGAGGCTTTTGAATACTATTTGTTTTGTGAAACCACAACAAATCATTCAGTGTGGGATTAGAGAATGCCTCATAGGTTAGGCATAAATTACAATGCAGCAGTTTGTAAGAGACCGAGTACAGGGAGAGGACTTTAAGATGGTCTGCATAGGACATATTGTTTATTCCCTGTATTCTTTTTGTGAGAAACTCTATGGTCTCTCAAGCTGTTGCAAGTGTCTGGTGAGGTATGTGCTGAAAGATCCATTGCACTCTATGACTGGTCTGATGACAGCCAAGTACACCAGAACAATAACTTCCTTGGATCTGGATGCCATGCCCTTAGTTATAAGTTGTGCAACACAGAATGATTTTCTCACCATATTCTAATATTACTTTTTAATACTTTTCTGTGATAAATCAAACCAGACTTTGCAATGACCATTGGACCCTCAAACATGCCAAGGAAGAATTGGCATTCATAAGGAAACTCTATCAAATATTTTGCACACACAGCTTAACATACAGATAAATGCTAGGTTATCATAACACACTGAGTAAACAAAATAATTGTGGCTTATTCTTTCTACTTTATTCAGTCAACAAGTGCTATACTCACTGTTAATGAGCTTGTTAGACACCGAGGTATATATATATATATATATATATATATATATATATATATACACATAAATGCATAAATAAATTAGAATCTATACCAGGTATAAAGCAGGAAACTCAATAATGAAAATGTCGTCATGTAGAGAGAAATCTGGCCCTTAGTGGCTGAAATGAAATAGGAATGGCAGAAAAGAGCACTAATAAAATTTAATTCTGTTGTTTAAAGAGGAAAAATGACAACACCAAAGGTTTTAAATCAAAAGTTTTAACATCAAAGGTATTAAAATGAGAAGTATAAAGGGCAGTACCAAAAATGCTGAAAACTTATCATATCGCCAAATAATCTTGGTTCTTCCAGAACAATAAGTCCCACGAATGACGTATTTCCTGGTAGTACTGCTGTAGGAAAGGGGGGAAAATGAATATGAGCTAAATAAATTTGTAGTCTTTAGTAAGACAGTAGCTTTAGCTGTATTTTTGCCGACAATGACTGGAATAAATCGATTGGGAAGTAAATTCAATTCATTTGTCTGATTATATATATGTCTATCTTATGTGGCAGCATTACAGACATTGCAAAGTAGTAATCAGCAATGAAAAATAATATCATAGAACTGCAGTCTCTCATTTACATATAAAAACTGAAATTTACTCAAAACACTTTTAATATAATTTTTGAAAGGAGGAATTTTAAGACTGCATAAACCTACACCCCTGATAGCTAACTTTGAAATCACTGTACCGTAGATTAGGGGAATACCCACCACAATCTGGAGGTTAATACGTAATAACACCATTCACAGTGCAGTGATCGCACTTTTTACCATAAATCACCAGCTCGTTCTACCTCTACTTAATCTAGTGAAATCTTACTTTATTCTTCACTGGCAGTATCCAGTCATGCTCATGTTCTGAAACATTTGTGTTTCATGTCTGTTCCTGTTTACTTTAATTTTGTATTGTTTTATTTCTCCTTTGTATACTTTATTGTTATATAAATATTGTTCTTATATACATTACTTGTAGATTTTGCCTTCAGCTTATTGCCAGAAAGTCCCAGATGAGCTAGAGTCTTCACTGCATAAAACCTTACCCCTCCTGTAGTGGAGGCCCATGGGATCTATGCTAATGTCTGCTTAAGAAACGAACGGTATTTTAGCTACATGGCTTCTAAATGCCCATGACTTTTTACTTTTTAAGTCTTTATACATATGTTCAGGCCAATAAAGCCAAACCTCAGTAGCTGTGATGTGCAAGTTTTGGCCTTCTTTTTTACCTCATCAGTACACTGCTGAGAGAGGAAGCTCCATGGGGGGAGCCACAGTTATAAAGGATCTTATACCCAGAGGCTTGCTAAAGTGTAGTTTAACTAGTGAGAGTACCTCTATGCTTATTAATTTTAGGGAGTATCCTATAACCCTGGGGGGGCTCTTAGTAGCTTAAGTGGCAATTATAAGATTTAAATGGCTACTGTGTTCGGAGAAAGGAGGCCAGCTGACCTGAAGTGTAGGGAAGTGGTGATTCCTTCTGTTCAATAAGATGATGAAACAACAAATGTTGTTTACAGTGATCTGTGATGCTCTAGTATTACAGAAGGAGTTCAATGCTGGGATGAGAGGCAGTTTTCTAGTTTTCGAATCAGCATGTTAACTCATATGGCAGTCAACTTTTAGCTGCATTACTGTTTGATCATCTGTGTACTTTATGTTGGAGAGAAGCTGACCAGTTTCACAGAAACAGTTCACTGTATTCTTGTTGAGTGACTGCAGGGAGGGATGAAATTACCTTGTGAGCCATTTATTTTCAACAGAAATTTAATTATAAATGAAACGATCTGTTGGACACCTTGCATTCTGTTTTTTTTTAAGTATAGGACAAGGAAGAAGAAAACTGAGAATGAAGTATTCCCTTACAGTAGATGAGTGCTATAAAATGAAAATGTTCAGAACACACATACAAAGCCATAAAGTTTAATTGTAAATCTCTTGACCATACAGGGAATAGTGTTAAATGAGTGATTATTCAACAATGAGTGCACCAGCTTAAGAAAGCTTTTTCTCATCTTCTGTGGCAGCAGTTTCTTGCTTGTTGTATCTGAAGGTGTATGATTCAAGAGCTTCTGGAGTTGTGTGCATGTGTGTGTGTGTGTGTGTGTGTGTGTGTGTGTGTGTGTGTGTGTGTGTGTGTGTGTGCGTGTGTACGTGTGTGCGTGTGTGTGCGTGTGTGTGCGTGTGTGTGTGTGTGTGTGTGTGTGTGTTTCAGTCATTTACAGTGACATACATATGTTGCAAATGCTAGACTCAGTTGTTTTTCTTTAATAAATTCATCTATAATAATATTTTCAGCAATATTTAACACTATTTGGTCAACAAAATGTAGATCATAATAGTATGCATTTGTTGTTACAATCTCTGTGTACTTTCCGTCATCACTTTCAAATGACTGTATTCTATCAGCAATTATGTTGAACCAGGTTGTAATTTCGGACTTAATATTCCTTTCCACCAATTATTTGTGTCTCTTTGTTAATATATACAGGCTCAAGGGAGATCATTTTTACGGAAAGGGCAGTGAATGAGTGGATCATATTTCTGTGCACAGGAGATTACATGAAAAAACATTGCCCAGAGTTCAATAATGCATTTGACAGACACAGGGCAATCCATATGATGAGTGGGAAAAAGAAAAAAGAAAAAAGAAAAGATAATTAAGTGGGTTCTGCAGCTTATCCAAAAGGTAGGGAAAAGGGAAAAGCAGGTTTATTAAAAGTTCCTTCCTTGTAGGTAGCCACTATGTTAAATGACTGAAGAAATCACTACTAGGATAACATTTAATAGCATTTCAAAGACTTAGCCTTCTGAGCTATACTGTAAAATCAAATAGACCTTGCTACTAAGGGAAAGGATAATCTTAAGGACAATTGCACATCCTTTTAGATTATGTTCACTAAGTGAAATGTAGAATTATGGACGCTAGCAAATATGACATATAGCATTTTAAAGAGAGAGAGAGAGAGAGAGAGAGAAGGAGAGAGAGAGAGACAGACAGACAGACAGAGAATACATATTTTTTTAAGACAGCACTCATAAAAACAGGCAGAAACTATTAAATCACTTTGGTCAGCTGTTCCAAATATAACACAATATGACATTACTGAAACATTGCCTAAAATAATTAACACAAATTTTGGGATAGGATTATATCCCCAAATCATTTTTAAGTGGAGCAGCATTAATACAGCATCTGAATTACATTTCAGCATGTCAATATAGAATGAAAACAACCTAAGTATTTGAAGCCATCTTTAATAATTCCCATTCGTATGGGCGGTCCAAGATCCAACACAGCAAATTTCATACATGTGTCTAATACAGTATGTATGCTATGTAAAATCGTAGAGAAAGTAACTGCATAACTTATTAATAATGCAAAATATGACATGCTTTCAATGGATCAAGATTCAGAAAGTTTCTTAGTTACATAGGTTCTTGAGGTAGTAGGAGGCTAATGACCATGAGGGCGCTTACAGTCCTAGCTGCACACCCCAAACCCATTTGGATCCTGTGTATTTTGGCAGTCTATATGGGGAGAGGGCAACATTTGTAGGTAGGTAAGTAAGGGTTTTGTGTGTGGTGGTGTTAGGATAATACTATCCTTATTGATGGCCTCTGTCCATAAAGGACATGGGGGCCAGACCAGGGGTAAATTGAAGATTTCCCATCCAATTGTCAAGGTTTTATTTGAACAGTCAGAGATGAACACTGTTTACATGAATGGATAACCTATTCCATAATGCAGGAATCCTTTGGGACACATATCTGTCTGTTCAGCATGTTTTGTTTATGCCACAAGTGAAGTTCAAATCCTTAGATCTAGTGTTTCTGGTGCTGTATGTTTTGCACGTGTCTAACAGATCCATAAGGGCTGGGCCTGAGGAAGCCCTACAAGTCAGGCAAAGATCCCCTCTCAGGAGGCTGTAGGAGACTTTATACAGAGACACAGCTTTAAGACCATCAGTATAGGACAGTGTTTTCATGCCCTGAATTCTCCCTGTGAGAAACCTGGTGTTCCAACTTCTGCAAGTGTCTGGTGTTAGGTTCATGCCAAAGGGTGCATTGTGCTCAATGATAGGTCTGATAAGGGCCAAGTAGAGTGATACTATAACTTCCTTGGACCTGGATGCCATACTCTTCCCTTCAAATTGGGCAACATAGAATATAATGATTTTCTTACTATCTTAGCTAAGTGTTTTTCAAAGGCCGGATTACTGTCTACATATGTTCCCAGATCCCATACTACTGGTTTGACTCCTAGAGGTGTTTTATCAATGAAGTAATTAACTTGGGTTGACAGTTTCCCAAAGGGCATTTAATGCATTTTTTTGGCACTGAGTTTTAGGTCATGGCTTTGGCACCAATCATTTTTTGTGTTAAACCCTCTTGGAAGATGTTGATGCCTTGGGGGAATCTATAACAACTCCCAATTTACTGTAATCTGCAGATTTGGTGAGCCAGATGTCCTCAATGCTAGCCTCAACTTCCAAGAAGTAAGTACCAAAACAGAAGTAGATTTGCTATGTCATCCTGGTCATCGAAGGTGGTACAATATACCACCAGCTGAACACACTGTGTTGAATAAACATAGAGGTATAGCTATGAATTTGATTGCTAAGCATGTTAAAGAGATGGGCTCGGAGCATAGTTTTAGATTTATGGTTATCCAGTATTAGTAAAGGGAAAGATAGGTGGTGATCTCAGAAACCTTACTGAAGTTGCTGTATTGAACTGGATTTTATGGCTTGATGCCAATAATCTACCTGGTTTAAATTTAGCTATTAGTATTAAACCTGTTTTAAGATGTAAGCAGATGAAGCCATACTATTGTATATTATGTATTCTACTATTTTTTTATGTAACTTTTTCAAGTTGTTTCAATTTTACATTGTGCTGCGCCTTTAAGCTGATTTTAGTTTGCTTTATCATCATATTGATTGTTCTTATTTTCTCATTGGTGGTTTTTGTCACATGATCAATTTAAATGATACTTTAAAGGATACTTTGTTGCTGTATTTATGTATTCATAGTGAAAAAAGAGAATTCCTGAAAGCTTTGTTTACAATCAAATAAACTGTTTTATTATTTTACTGGCGTTGAGCTCCAGTGTTTTGTGTGTTTGCTACCTTTAACGTTCCAGACATTGTTGAAGAAGGCCTTGTAATTGTCCTTAGTCTACGAGGCTATCCTAATCTTGTAGTTAGTATTGCTGGACTTAATTAGACCTCTTAGTTTCTTGTTTAGTTGTATAGTAGAGCAGTTGTCTTTAAGGAAGTTGCTCTTCCTGATTTTGCCTTGAGTTTCTTCTTTTATTATATATCTTGTTTAGGTGAGGATTCTACCAGTGGGGTTTGTTTCTAGTGTTTTTTGAGTTTACTTTTAGTAGATACAACAGCCTTTCTGCAGCCTTTCACATGTTTATATAGGGATTCAGATAATAACTCTGGAGAGGTAGCTGGGTCTTGAGGTAAGGGGGAGCCTTGAATTTTGGCAAACTGTCACCTTAGTAGGATGTAGTTTGTCTTAGAATAGTTCTCAACTGTTACTGATTAATTCAGCAAAGAAAAAACAAAACTCCAGGCTACCACGGGTTTCAAGGCAGAAGATTTATTACATAGACGGTAAGTGCTTTTGCGATACAGCAAACCACTTCTTCAGACCATTAGAAAACCACACAATACAAATGTATAATCAAAGTATACAAATCAAAAGACAGATAAACAATCACATGCTAAAAAAAATTAAATATTAAAAACGTATCAGCTTCCAATCCAGTTGGGAGTGAAAAATAAAGACTTCAAAGTATATTCATGTTTGGAAAACCAATCAATAGAGTATGGTAAAATAACTCCTCATAACTGGATAGTAGAAAAACCTACCTATATCTACTAATCTAATTGGCTTTCTAACCAAACCCTCTTAATAATTGATTGGACACGGGTATAAAATCTATCCAATCTAATTATCTCTTGAAACTCCAAGTAAAACAGGGGATCAAGTTGAACATCAAAAGTGATGTAATATACACAATATGAAACAGGAAAACTTACATTCAATCCCCTGTCAAAACATATATACTGTCTCCAATCAAAAGTTAAATAAAGCAATCCTATCAGCTGAGCGATAGAAGTGTAATAACCAATACGGATTATCTGGGCAGATCCAGAACATCAACATACAGAATGGAATCCCCTCGTATGTGCTTTAGTGAAAAATGCATATTTCCTTCATTACATTTTACCTCCATATAAGGCCAAACTAAAAAGGCGCATATTCACCACAGCATAGATTAGTTTAATTGTTTTTTAGCATGTGATTGTTTAATTGTCTTTTGATTGATATGCTTTGATTATAAATTTGTATTGTGCGGTTTTCTAATGGTATAAAGAAGTGATTTGTTGTACCATGAAAGCGCTTACCATCTATGTAATAAATCTTCTGCCTTGACAGCCATGGTAGCCTGGAATTTTGTTTTTTCGTTGCCAAATTTACTTTGCTTTTATCAGCAGTGTTTTTTTTTTTTTTATTTGTTAATAATAAATCTGGGGTTTCCAGGTTGAATTTTACTTTAAAGCAGGCAGGTTTGTGATCCAACCTCAGTTGTGAGGATGTGACATGGGGGGGGGGGTGCATAGCTCTCACATGTTGGTGAATACCAGATCCAGTATGTTTGATCCCCAGGTTGTAGCCTGAACTATATGTTTCAGGGTGTTTGTGTTAATAAAGTTAAGGAAGCATTGAGCTTGTGAGTTTGAGGCAGTGTCAGTTTCCCAGTCTGTAAGTCTATAGAGGGTTAGATAATGTCACCCATGAAGAGGGTGTTTGGTTGGATGGCAAGTACCTCTAGTAGGTTTAAGTAAGATTTGTGAGACTCTAGGGGCATAGATGGTGACCTGTAGCTAGCCATGACATGGTGAGAGACCATATTTATGGTGACTTGCACATGGATGAGCTCATAGTATCATCCTATTTAAGCAACTTGGAAGTATGTTTGTTTCTAATGTTAACTGAGGCACCTCCACCTTTAGCGCCAGTCTGTGCTGAACTTGGGCCGAATGTGTGGAAGGCACTGTAGCCTTACACTGCTGGTAAACTCCGTATGGCTTTAAACCAAGTCTCAGTCATGGCACAAATGTCAACATTCTCCAGAGTGAGGAGGGCTTGAAGGGTTTAGAATTCTTGTTTAGGCTCCTAGAATTGAGCAGCAACATCTTAAGGTTGATTGGAGTCTTTTTCACTATGTTGGAAGTTTTGTCTTTTTTAGCATTGCTTAAAAAAGGCTGTAAGGGGGTGGATAAAGTTTTAGTCAATATTTTAAAACCTGGGGGGACAGGAGCAGCCCATCCTTGGCAAAGCAATATGGTCTGTTGACCATGACCTCCCATGCTGACAGATATTGGATCCCCCCTGGAGTGACACAAGAAACTAAGCCAATTATTAAAGTCCGTTATTTTATGTTTGTACTGTGGCATCATCCTTGGTGAAGTTAGAACACTGCTGAATGGAAGGCTTGTACCTGTCTATGTCACATATTCCCAGAGATTCATTATGTCTCTTTTCATATAGACCAGTGAGGTACATCTTAGGTCATTTATACCCACATGGCCTATGATAGAATCATCTTGTCACCTTGCGTGCAATGACTTGAGTACATGCATGATATTGCAGATCCAAGCTCTACATAGGCAACTATCCATTATCTTCTTCTTGTCTATTCTGGGAGTGGGGCATCTGTGTGTCACACAGTGCTGTCCCCAAAGACAAGAGCATTAGGTAAAGTATATGCTTGCCTAATGGGTTTGCTGTTGGGGGACCATTATGTGTAGGCTTATGTGAGATGTTTGGTGTTTTTTTGGTGCGTGTGTTTTAGTGATTGGTGAAGAGCAGTGTTGCCATTTGGCAGCTTTGTAGGTCTTTAAAGAAAGGTTTCTTTAAGTGTCTCACCAGAAGACAATCTGTGTGTGAAGGTGAGTGGTATGGGTGAGGGATGTAGCGTGGGGATTCTTAACAACTTTGTATGCAAGATTTTTGCTTCCAATGAAATTGTGTAATTTACATTTCTCACATACAGTTATTTTCTATAATGTTCAACTGGTTGTCTGAGAACATGAGACAATGCATTGCCTTAGGATGCTCAAATCTATCAAGCTATCCACAGCGACATTAGGAAATTACATATCCATGTTGTCTATTCCTGTAATAGGCTGGGGTGCTCAGGATGAAGATTGGGTTTTAACAGGGGTCTCAGAGTAGTTGCTAGGGTTAAGGACAAGTTGTTATATAATGCTATGATGTGGTAGTGCTATAGCAAAGAAGAAAAAGCTTGAAAACTGACTCTTAAGCCATCTAGTCACTAAAAAACACACTTTGAGCTCCTTTGAAGGCTTCCCACTCAGAGAAACCAAGTAAATACCTTCTTAATGCAAAACACAGCAAAAGTAGCTCTTAGCCACAAATTAAACAGCAAACAACTAAAAAAAAACTAAGTCTGTGGCAGCAAACAGAAGTAGAAAAAGCCAACAAACAGGGACATGATGATTTTTTTGCCACAAAATTAAATAAATGCTTTAAAATAATCAGAAACAGTAGTTATGATTGTATAAACCAAGTACAAGTGCAGGAAATCAAGAAAATATTAAATTGTAGCCTTATTAATGACACGGTATGCTTTCAAAATCTAGTTGCCTTTCTTGGTCAACTCTCAGGTGACTTGGTTTAAGGTTACTGCTGTATGCAGTGTAGCATACTTTCTATGACATATCACATTTTCATATACTATACAGTTTAGAACATTTAGGGTGGCTACGGTGGTGCAGCGGCTACCGTTGTCGCCTCACAGCAAGAGGTCCTCCGGTTCGATCCTCGGCTGGGGTGCCTTCTGTGCGGAGTCTGCATGTCCTCCCTGTGGTCATGTGGGTGCTCCGGTTTCCTCCCAAAGACATGCTGTAGGTGGATTGGACACTTTAAAATGGCCCTAGGCATGAGTGCATGTGTGTGCCTTCTGCAGAAGGTTGGGTGCTGGGCTGGCAACGCGACACAGTATAACTCCACTGCCAATCATGAGCGGACAAATGATCTGCTGTGGTGACCCCTAACCAGGAAAAAGCCGAAAGAAGAAGAATGCAGTTTAGAACATTTAACTATGAAAGCCACAGTTTTAGATGGGTAAAACTGGCAAAATAGCAGAAAACAATGAATTTGCTTATATCTAAGCATGAGTAAAATAAAACCAAGAAATTAGAAACATTAACTTAAGAATGCAATGATAAAAAACAAAAAAAACAAAAAAAAATACAAACAGATGGATAAATAGATAGTTAAATACACAACTAATTAACTAAATAAATACCAGATAACACAAAGCAAGGAATACACCATTTAATTTATTTAAACACAGGCACAAGAATAAAATGCAAAGCTTTTGAGCAAAGGTCTTTCTCAATGCATTGAGAAAGAGCTTTGCTCAAAAGCTTTGCGTTTTATTCTTGTGCCTATGTTTAAATAAATTCAATGGTGTATTCCTTGCTTTGTGTTATTTGGTGTTTTTGACTATGCTAAGGAATACTTTTAGTTCCCAGACGAAGTTTTTTCCTGTTAAATAAATAAATACATTACTTTGAATTAATATGTATGCAATACATTTGGCACTGTTGTAGAAATGCTAACTAGGTTTTTGCACAATATGAATACAATCGAAAAAAGTGACTAAGATAACTCAAATAAATAAATCTCATGGCAACCTTTAAAGCCACTGACCATGGATCCCTCAGCCAGCTAGGTATCATGTTCTAGAAGAGTGGTGCTCAATAAGTAGAGACATAAATGTCAGAGGACTTAAGCAGCACCACTGGAAATGGCAGCAGTCCCTTGGGGACCAAACACAAAGAAAGAAGCAGGTGGTATCAAGCTAGAAGATCTTGCAAATGGGGGACACCTAAGTCATGCAAGGAGAGATAGACCATAATTAGAACTTTAAATATGATGCACTGATGAAATAACAGCTGGTGTATTTCTTGCAAGGGAAGTGTAATCATAGGATCATAGGAGGTTACTAGGCTAATGGCCTTGGGGCCTTTACAAGCCTAGCCAAGAGTTTATCCCCAAAAAGAAACCTCAGTCAACACTTATTGCCACTGTCAATGAGGACACAGGTGAAACCCCTGGGACAAGTTTGTGGTTTCCATCCACTCATCAAGGTTGTGCTTGAAGAGGGTCAGCAAGGTACTATGTTTGACATGTATGGGAAGTCTATTCCAGAGATGGGGCAGCCTCTGGAGACAAACCTGTCTCTCCAGCAGGTTTTGTTGATGTTGCATATTAGATTCAGGCCTTTTGAGTGGGCAATGTGTGAAGAGTTAGACTTATGGATATGGAGCATCTCTAGTAGGACAGGGTCCAAGATTGCCTTGTAGGTGAGACACAGATCACCTCTGAGCAATCTGTATGATACCGAGTAGAGTGATAGTGATTTGAGCCTGACCACATCGGAAAGGTGTTGGATGCCATGGATTTTCTTTGTGAGGTATTTCTGTGGCCTTTCCATTTAGTGCAGATGTTTGGAGAGGTACATACCAAACGGGGTGTTAGACTCAATTATTGGTCTAATGAGGGAGGAGTATGGAAAGGTGATAACCTCCTTTTTTCTGGAAACAATCCCTTTACTTATGAGATGAACCAATAAAAGTCTTTTCTGACCACTACCGCTACATGATGGTCAAATGTGAGATTGTTATTTAACCACAAGTCGTGTGTTTAGGGGCTTGCCATTGATGTGGTAATCAGTAGGGGCCGTGTTTTTGCCAAATGGTATGACGATAATTTTTTTGCATTTAGTTTGAGGCCATGACTTTAACACCAGTCATTAGTTGTTATGAGACCCTCTTGCAGTATGTTATCATTTGGGGAGTCAGTGACAGCACCCAACTTACAGTCATCCACAAACCTGGTCAACCGCAGGCCTTTTGTCTTTGCCTGGACCTATGAGAAGCAGATGCCAAATAGTAAGGGTCCCAGGACAGATCTCTGGGGAACTCTACTAGTGACAGGTCTGCTAGCGGAGGTGGAGGCACCTATTTTGACCTGGAGGGTCCTATTGGTGAGCCAGTTGGGCACCCACCTGATGAGATAGGGATTTACACCAGGTTGTGTTAGCTTTTTAATGATGCCTGAGTGGGGGATTGTGTCAAAGGCCTTGGCCAAGTCAAGGTAAGCTGTATGTACTGACTTTCCCTCATCCATGGCCTTGGTGACAGTCTCAAAGAAGTCAACCAGGTTCATCAGGCAAGATCTGCTTTTGACAAATCCGAACTGGGTGGGGTCAAGTGCTTGGAGATTGCCTATGTCCTTGTTTATAAGAGCCATAATAATATACTCCATGGCTTTACAGATCAGACTTGTCAAGCTAATGGAGCAAGAGTTTCCAGGGAAAGTAGCAGGACCACCTTTGTGCAAGGGGATGACAATGGTAGTTCTCCATTCTGCTGAAATAAAGCCTGTACTTAGGGTGTGGTTGAATAGGATGCTCAATAGCAAAGCCAGGTCTTGCTGGAGATGGTGCAGAATATAGCCTGGGATACTATCAGGTCTCAGGGAAGCTGTGCTCTTTGCTTTGGATAGGGCCTTTAACTCCTGATCTACGGAGATGTGAGGTGTGGGACAAGTATCGGGGATGCTGAAAGGGCCTTTGGGAGGACAGGGGTGTGAAGTTTGTGCTGAACCTATCTGCTAGCATGTTGGCTAAGTCAACAGGATCAGTGAAAGTGATACTGTTAAGTACTAATTCGGAACATACCTGAGCTTTGCCATGGAGGTTCCTGCCATAACTGAAGAAGGCTTTCTGGTTTCCCTTTGTTTTGGAGGCTAGTTTCAATTCAAAATTGGCTTTGTTGGTTTTCACTAGTGATCTAATTTGGTTATTGAGGCTAAATAGGGAGTTTTTCCAATTTGGAATTTGTTCCTTTTTACCCTTGGACAACAGTTTCTTCCTTTTGTTGTAAAGCCTGTTGATAGAGGATGTCCACCAAACAGGTTTGTGTTTCCTTGAGGAGCAGGTTTTAGTTTTGTTGGGTATGGCTGAGTCCATGCAGTTGTACAGGTGCTTGTATACTGCATTGTTGTACTATTCAGCATAGTTGTCTGCATCCTCTGAGGGGGGGTGGTGATATGAAGCGACAGATACCTTCCCTTAGGAGGTTGTAGTCAGCATTTGAGAAGTTTTTTAGCTTGTTTATGGCTGGGGGGGGGGGGGGGGGGTTGTGTAGGATAGAGACTTTGAATGAGACAGTCCGATGATCTGATGTCACCAGTGAAAAACATACTATGGGAGTGGTGTAGCAGTCACCCATGTTGGTGAAAACCAAGTCCAAAATGTTATCTACCCTTGTGGGGGATGAGATGAGCTGGTCTAATGCATTAGAACTAACACAGTCAAGGAATCATTGAGTGAGTGCATTAGCGCAGGTATAGTTCACCCAGTCTATGGTGGGGTAGTTGAAGTCACCAAAAATCAGGGTGTTAGGGGATACCTTGATGGAGTCAAGTAGATCCAGGTAAGAGGAGTGCATGCCCTGAGTCATGGAGGGGGGGGGGTCTATAGTTGGCTATAACTTGGATGAATGCCTTGCCAACTGTCAGTTGCACCTGGAATAGTTCCAGTGCATCATGCTGGCAAACCAGTCTGGAGGTGTGCCTGTCCTTAATGAAGATAGAGACTTCACCACCCTTAGTTTTCTCAAGCTCATTTTGGGGTCAGAATGTGTGGAATGAGGTATAGCCTGGTAAGGCAGTGGTGCTCGCCGCAGCCTTGAACAAAGTTTCCATGACCGCACAGACATCGGCATCTTCCAGTGTAAGGAGAGCCTCCAATGAGTGTGTTTTCAGTTTATGGCTCCTAGCGTTAAGCAGCCTGACATTTAATTTGGTTTTAGACAGATCATTTATGGTGGAAGATTTGTCTTTGATAATGTGCTAGTATTGAGATATTCTACTAAGTAGTTGGGCTGCTGAATTTTAAGCCAGATGAAGAGAATCAAGTTCATAGTCAGGAAGCCCTAGGTACAGGCCATTTCAGTGGCCCCAGTTGGAATGGTATGAAGACAAGGGCCACTTTGGAAGGTCTGCTGAAGGGTGGTGCTCCTGACATGGAAAGAAGAGGATCTGACCACAGCAGAAACATGGTTCAACTCTTAAAATTAATTTGTTGTCAAAAACAGTATCCAGATTGCGCACACTTGACACACGTTCCATCACAATAGATCATCCTAAGAGACTGGAGCAGACAATCCCTCAGGGTGGCATAAATAACCATGGCCATCATTTTTAAGGTGTTAAAACTTCAAACTATTACCCATGATCAAATCAAGGATGTATTCCTAAATCATTTGCCAGATTATTAACATCAAACACAGATTCTTGGGGGAATCAGAATTACAGCTTTGTGGCATCATGTAACTGATAGTATAAACATCTTCTATGAAGAGCTTCTCCAAGGGGAGGTGTGTAGTCACTGTCAGTCTGATACTGACCTCTGTGGTACATCACAAGTAATAGAGGAAAGAGCAATGAAATTCACCCCCACACAACTCTTTGTGTACACTCTGAGAGGTAGAAGGCAAACCTGTCCAGCACTGCATCAGATGTGCCTCAGTAAAATTGCAAATGGTCCAGCAAGATCCCAAAATCCATTGTATTAATGGCAGATGAGAGATGCAACAGGACCAGGATGTCATAGTAACAATGACCCTTCATCATGAAAAAATTGTTAAATACCCTGCTATTGTTACAATACTGTGTCTAAAAGAAAAGTCAATCCAGAATGGATCAGCGATGTTATCTTTCATAAATAAGAATCTAGAATCGTATATATAATTTTCTTCAAGACATTTCACAAAAAGGGGAAGTTGGAGAATGGTCTGTAATTGTCCATGTCATCAGGGTCTAAGAAAATCTTTTTCAGTATAGGAGTAACCATGCTGTTCTTTAATAAATATAAGAAAGATCCTATCAAAGAGAGGCAGCAGCAATCTGGTGCAGATCTGGGCTTACAGGACAAGGCCAGCCTAAAATATTAAGGATGCAAACCACAGGTACTTGTGCACATGGATGAAATAAGAGAGATGAAATCATTATAACAAGCTGGTGAGAAGTCACAATAGGTAGAAGATGGTTAAACCTTTTAGGAATCGACCAAATATGTTACTGGAGTAGTATATGTTAAACCTGACCTGGTTAAGGAAAGCTTGGCAACACAAAACTGAAAGGCCAGATTATATACCTCTGATGAGCCTTCTAGGTGGCCAGGTGGTCTGCACTGCACAGTTCCAACCACCTAGAAAAAGCAGCCATTTAGTTTGCCACTCCACATACCTCACAAAACAAGCATATAGCCTTCTTTAGGGTACTTCTGCTTAATGAAATGAAAAATATTTTTTTTCAGGGCACGCTTGTTATCAAGACATCTGGAATGATGCTACCTATGCACCAGCCTAGCCTTACCAGTGGCACAGAGAGACAGAGAAAGAGGGGGAGAGAGAGAGAGAGAGAGATGAAGCCCTGACTACAGCAGAGATGACCCACGTTTGATTAGTGACTTGAACAATTGATGATGAGGCAGGGAGTATGGGTGTGCCTATTCTGGGTGGGAACATGTCAGGTATTCCTGTGGTGGAAGTTCTGAAGGATGCTGGGCTAAAGGGGTATTTCTGGAGGTGCAAATGCATGTTTGCAGTCACTATCCATTGGCCACCCAGCCTGACACCGTTATCAGCATCTTGAGGAAGAGATTTAAGAGTTAGAAAAAGCCAGGCTGCAAGCAGAGATGGTGCTGCAGATGTCTCTCCACTGCTAGGATGTTGCTATCCAATTTCCATTCCCAGCCTGTTGATGGTCTCTAAACCTGGGTATAATACACAGTTCCTATTGCTTTCCAGCACCTCTCCTTCCCTTCCCTCTCCAGCAGTGTCCATGGAGGGGGGGGGTGTAGTACCAGCACCAGGTAGCTGATGGCCAGAGCTACAGCCTGAAACCAAAAACAGACTAACTCTAATAAGCAACATTAACAAAACCTGTTGGAGAGACAGGTTTGTCTCCCAGATGCTCCCCTATCTCTGCAATAGACTTCCCATACACATCAAACAGAGTAACTTGCTGACCCTGTTCAAGCTCAACCATGATGAGTGGACGGGAAACCACAAATTTGTCCCAGGGGTTCCACATGAGTCCCTCACTGACAGGGGTGACAGGTGCTGACTGAGGTTTCGTTTTTATGGATAAACTCTTGGCTAGGCTTGTAAGGGCCCCAGGGCCATTAGCCTAGTAATCTCCTATGATCTTATGATCCTATGAAGAAAAAGGCATATGCACCAGCCTATGTCCAGTTCTCCATGGCTTTCATGGTCAGAAAGTGAACTAGGCATGCAAGACTAGGACAGGGCTGGGGGCTAAGATGTCAAGGCTGAGTGCGACAGTACCTTAGTAGGCTTCAGCCAACTCCTGTTTATCCACACAGCATTTCAATTCTAAAGGTACCAGTGCAGCACAGAATTTAAATATTCTGGGGAGAGCAAATATAAATCCCTGCACTGAAATACTGTAGTCCTAGATAAATTCATAGGTTCATAGGCAAGTACTAGGCAAGCTGCACTTGCAGGCCATTTTAACTCATTCACTCTAATGGAGCACAGAAAGTTTGCACTGTAACTTCCAATGGGTGGAGCCTAAGCCTTTTGACAGAATCAAATTATGTTCTCACATTTCAAACAAATGTTCATATCTCTGGAACCATAGAGGTTATAAAAGAATTATAAAGGGCAAACACTTCAGCACAAACTATTTTATAGTGGTAGTATTCTTTAGGTTCTAGGTCTTAAACTGAATTTTATAAGTCACAGTAAACACAGTAACTATTACAGTTGTAATAATTTGTAAACAACTTACAATATCTCAGCAACCACTCAAGTTACACAATTACTGTCCACAGCATTTTATTTATCTAGCTGAGAGCTTTCCTATGAGACTAAGGAGTTCTCTCTATGGTACTTGGTTGTAGAGATATTTAGAAAAATGTGAAAATGATATCTATATAAATTAATATCATAAAAATAACAGTTAATATCTCTTTACCTGCCCTCAACAGAGGTCAAATATTAATGCAGTTGAGTTTGCCATTGTGTAAGCTTTAAGATGAAATCTTTTAAAACTTTGTACATAGCATGGTTTTGGAATTATTGATGTAAATATGAACAAGCAATATTTGACACCTAAAAACGTCAGTAGGAGTTAACTGCAGATGGACCTGGGTGTGTCACTCGGATGTAATGAATTACGCCTAGGCAGTTTTCATATTGGTGCTTGAATTAACTGGTCCCATTTGGTTTTAGATTGGCCTTGCTCATCCCATGGTCAATGATTATATGTCACCCTCAACAACAGATATTCAGACCTTCAATTTATAGCTCTGTATAGCTAATTTAGGAGAAGTTATTTTTCATTTTTTTCCCCTTTGAGTTAATTGTGTTGTGCAGCTCCCCTTTAGAGAATGGAAGTTGCAGGCTTCTTCCTGAGAGTCTGTGTGGCTGTATTCTCCTCGACCAGCATAATTGAGCTCTGCTCCCTGACCTTCTAGATGGACCTAAGATGATATGAAAAGTAATAGAGAATTTAAGCTTATCTGAAAAGGAATGTGGAATATCCACCAAAGAGTACTTAACCGCCCACTTCTAAATGTCTCACAGAGACAATACAGTTTTATGTGAACCTTCGGACCTCAGATGATATGAAAAGGAATAGAGAATTTAAGCTTATCTGAAAAAGAATGTGGAATATCCACCAAAGAGTACTTAACCTCCCATTTCTAAATGTCTCACAGAGATAATAAAGTTTTATGTGAACCTTCATCTTTATCTTCTTGGGGGAAAAGTGGCAATAGTTTAATATACCATGCAAGCATAAATTGCAAATTCAAATAGGTGTAGGTATCCCTACAACAATTCCTAGCAAAATTCATCTGAGATCTTAACTTTTATGTATAGTCCAAAAGGCTTGTAACTGCTTCTGCATTCACTGTAGAATCCCTACAAGCTTAGTATAAAAGGACTGACATTTCCTAAGTTTAGTGAGATATATATGTGTGGAGAGAGAAGGGGTGCAGGAAAGTTCCCTGTGGTCTTTGGATGAGTCTAAGACACTTTAACTTTTTGGTCCCTTCCCCCTGAAACTTGACCATCTACTGACTGATGATTTTCCTAACAGCCATCTCTCCTGTCCATTGTAACAATCTTCTACAGATCACAGATTGCCAGCTACCCAGGATAACTGGCGGAGATCATAATGTGGGAAGTGTACTAGAGTGGATGCATAGATGACTGTCCTGTGAGAACATAGCAAATAAATAAGAGTAGCACAATATTCTAATGTGATACGAATACCCACTATTATCTTTCTGCTCATCAAGGGCTTGAGAATCTCTAATCTCTAATTTTTGTTCAAAATTACTTCTCTTTCTAAAGAATAAGGTAAATCTTTTGGAGAATGATCTGTGTGCCACCAGGATTAGCATCACCAAAACACAGGAAGGGTTGAGAGGTGTTAATATTTAGGAATTTTAAATATGGTTAACAGACGTTTTTGCTATGATTTATTCAGATGAGGTTTTATGTACTGCCTTTATGTCTGTGAATTGTCTAGTGAAACCATATTGATGAAGTTCAGGTAGATTCCACTGAGCTAGAACTAAATTTTATCAGAGCAGAAAATAGGTAGCAGACAAGGTCCATATTGTGAATATTTAAAAGAACCGAGGCCATCCTTTTGGGATGAGGAAGAAAAATATATATTACTTGGAGGTAGTAAGCTTAAACCTCCTACTTTTTACTTCTTCTTGTTTGGATTCTGACATTTTCATTATAAGAAAATATTTTGAATAAGATTTGGCTTCTATCAGGTCTAAAAGACACATGAGGTTGGGTCGTATGAGCAAAGAAAATGTAAAAGAAGAGCTGCTGGGGTTGCATAGAAGGTAGGAGAAGTAGAAAAAGACCTCCACTGCTCTTATATTCAGTTTCAAAAATCTGATGGATTGTCTATTTTGAACCAGTAAGTTATAATGATAGTTGGGGAGCACAATAATATGGCTGAAAAATCATGTTCATTGACGGTGTTCATGTAAAGGAGGAACCTTTATCTTTCTGAAATACAGTAACCTTGGGAGTAGATTGTAGTAAGGACGAATCCAGGGATGGCATAAGACCATACATCAGGTGAGTAAGGGGCTTTGATCACTGGAAAAAAATGATGCCCATAAGAAACAGTCAAATGCTATTTTCAAAAATTTGTTGAATGCAGCACTGGTGACAAAGAGTGCTCCCCTGTCCTGGCAAGGGGTAGTGGTAGCAGAATTATTGAAAGAGGGAAAGGCTGGGAGTGTTCAGAGTCCTACAGGCTGATATCAATGTTAAATCAAGATTATAACATATTTATGGGGATACTTGCAGATCGATTTGTAGCTTCTGTGCCTGTTTTGATACATGAGGGTCATTGTGCTTTTATCCCAGTGAGACAGACTCATGTCATAGAATAATAGAATCATAGAAAATACAAGGCATATGCCTTGCTGATACCCTCCCTTAGAGCATACCTCCTTTTTCAAGGAACAACAGATGAATTTGTGAATATTCATACAATTTTCTAAATCCTTTTTTAAAGAAGATGTGTGTCATGTTGCTTGATTTGGAGAGAACGTTTGTTCCAGAGAAGGGATTTGTGTGATGAAGTAAGTTCAGATCTCTGGTCCTAGTGCTAGCAGGACTGTTAGATTAGTGTAGACATAAAAGGTCTTGGACCTCTGGATCTGTAACGGCATGAAAACCAAGGTACAGATCACATCTGAGTCTATAAGACACTGAATACAGGGACAGAGGATCCAATTTCTCTTGGCAGCTCAGGTCTTTTAAGGCTGGGAAATGTTTTCTTACCAACCTCTGAGGTCTCTCTAACTACTTTTAAGACACATATGAAGGGGACATTATTTTCTATGGTAGGCCTAATCGATGCAGAATACAGAGCAGTAAAGTGTTCTGTGCATCTAGAAGAAATACTAATCAGATGCACAAGATAGAATGGTTTCCTAACCACTGTTGCAATGTAATGAACAAAGGATAAGGAATTATCTAGCTATATTCCAAAGTCGCTCACAACAACACCTCTCAACTATCCCTATTTTGGAGGAACATTCCTATTTTTAGGCCTGACTTAGAATGTTCCCATATTTGGAGATATGTCCCTATTTTCAGGCTTGATTTACTCCTTCACACCATCTTCTGAGTCCCTCTCATTATATGTGATTTTTAAGGTTGCCTAGGGAATAGAAAACCATACTACATGACCAGCATACTAGTGGCGACAATAATTTAATGAAACAGGGCAACGTCTTACAAATCCATTTTTCTGAAGCAAAAATAAATTACCTAGTTTGGTAGAATTTTGTGATACAGTTCATTAAAGTGTACAGACTTTACACTGTCCCTTTGATAATGTACTTACATTTTTCCATACGTTTTGTCACTCGCTGTTTTTTTAGACATGTATATCTGAATAGTATCCCACATTCCTACTGGAAACAGGAAGAGTTATGTGCTATTTATAATTCAAATTTTATACTAATTAGATGTCCAGATTTTTAGCTGTATGTTCCTGTTTTTCAAGGGCCTTTGTTCCTATTTTCAATGTCTGCAGTTTGTGAGGTATGCTTCCAATATCTTTGTTTTGGAGTGGGATGTTACCTATACTATAAGCTAGATGCAGTGATTGTTTACAGAATGCAACAATATTGCACTTTTTGGCATTCAGTTTTAGTCCATTTTTGTGCACTAGTTGTTAACGTAAGCTCACATTGGAGATCCAGAATCTCAGAGTGGGACTGAGGATAGCACCCATTTTACTGTCATCTGCAAACATAGCTAGCAAGAGATCCTAGCTTTGGATTTGGAAATCTGAAAAGCAGATGCTGAATAGCAGAAATCCCAGAATGACTCCCTGAGGAACTTCACTGGTCAATTTTATGCTCTCTGAGGATGTACCTCTCAACCTCACTGTATGAGTTTTGCCCCTCAGCAAGTTTGCTTTACATATAGCTACTTATGGATCAATTTAGAGTGAATTTAGCTTGTTAATTACATCTGTATGTGGTATAGTATCAGATACCTTGGTGTGATCAAGATTTCCTGTATGCACAATATAACCACTGTCCACAGCTTATTTTACCCCCTAAAAGAAGTTTACCAGATTTATTAGACAGGATCTGCCCCAATATAACTGCTGAGGGTCAAGTCTTACAAGATTTGATATCTTAGATTATCAGGTTAGTAATGACTTATTCCATAGCCTTGCAGGTGAAACTAGTCAGGCTAATGAGTCTAGGGTCTTTGGTGGGACCACCTTTGTGAATGGCATGACAACAGCTGTTTGCCATGTTTCAGGGCCAAACTCAATGACTAGGCGTAGGCCATTTACTACAGTTCAGCACAAAGAGAGATGTAGTAAAATGTCTCATGAAGGTTGTATTTTTTTTGTTTTGGAAAGTACATTTAGCAGGTGTTCTTTAGTAATCATGTGGGGGCAGATCTTCATCAATATAGTTGTCTCAGGGGTGAAACTGTCACTGAATTTGCTTGCTAGTATGTTACAGATATCCACTGGATTTGAGTTGATAGCGATAGTGCCATTTTGAATAAGTTTAGAGCAATGATGGGTGGTACTCCCTAATTTCCTGATGTAATTAAAAAAGGATTTGTAATTATCCTTAGCTTCTGATGCTAGTCAACGTTCATGAGATGCCTTTGTTTTCCTGATTTTTTCAGTACCTTCAATAACTTTTTGATGTTAGCATTGATTTATAGGTCTTTAGTTTTGCTGTATATTTTAACAAGTTATTTCTTATATTGTGCTGTTTATTTTGCATGTTTTCCACCAAGTTGGTTTTCTCTTAAATTTCCCATTTCATTTAGATCTGCCAGGGACTGTCAGGTTAATATATTTATCCAGCCATGCTTGAATTTTGAGACACCATCATGGAATTGTAGGAGGTTGGTAAGTTTGAAGTTGTTGAATAAAGTTGAATAAAGTGACATTTACATCTGATGGTTTGGGGATTTTGAAGAAGGTTACCAGTTTGTAACCAGATTTAATTGGAAAAGGATAATATACAGATGACAGGTTCAAAAGGATCAGGTCTAGAACATTTTGTCCTCTAATAGATTCCTTGACAAGTTGGCTCTGGGAGTTTTCGTTTATGAAGTCATGGAATTTTTAAACATACACTACATTAGCGGTATAGGTATCCCATTTTATCAATGGGTAGTTAAAGTTTCCCAGGATAACAGAATTCCTGCTAATCGGAAGCCCATCCAATATATTTAGGAATCTAATATGTTTTTCAGGGGGTATTAAATGGGTCCTGTAAGATGTTATGATCTTATAGCTGGTCCTATTTAGTGTGATTTGTATCTCAGTAAGGTCTGTTTGTGGATCTCTAGGAATCTGCCACAATATAATGTGGCGTTTAACAAATATGGATACTCCACCACAGTTGTCTTCAGATCTAAAGGCATGGAAGGCAGAAAACCCTGGCGCAAACAGAGTGTTTTCTGTACCTTTAAAACAAGTTTTGGTAATAATACATTCATGAATGTGCTCCAAATATATGAGGTCCACAAAGTCAGACAATTTGTTAGCTTAGATTACTAGCACTGGGCAGAGCAACCTTGATGTGGTGTGGTACTTGATTGGTTATGTTATACTGGAAGATGTATTTGCTGGTTTCTAATTAAAAAAGCACTATGGGGGAAAAAGGGAAATTAGCAAGTATGTGGAAGCACTGGAACAAGAGATGAAATTGCAAAGCAAGTATGGTTGTGCAGCTTCCTGTCCCAAACTGACATACTCCTCGAATGACACTAGTTATTCAACCAATTGTTGAAGCCAAACATCTTTTCTTTGTACCTTTGCATCATATGTGGTTGACAAGTAACTTAGATTATCCTTATTATGGAAGGAGCTATTAGGCCACCTGCTCATTTGATGGTTACAGAGTAAGACATTGAAAAGTCATTTGACAGAGTCTACTAGTCATCTTTGTGTAGGACTTGGGAATTCTTAGATCCTTGCCACTTGACCCTGTGAGGGGTTGGGAGGGTGGCCTAATGGTAAAGGTGTTTGCCTTATAAACACAAGGTGCAGGGTTTGAGTCTCACAAGGGATAATTGGCTAGGCTTACAATGGCTCGTAAGGGCAATTAACCTAGTACTAACCTATGAACTATATGGTGATTTTATGTAATTATTGATGAACCTATATGGCTAGTTGAAGGCTAGGGTGAAAGATTTGGCTGCACTTTCAGTAGTGATTATTGTTTAGAGAGGAACCAAGGAGGTGTGACCCCTTTTACTCCTGCTTGCACTTTTCTTGGAATTGCTGGCAGTGACATTGAGGAACTCACAGAAAAAAAGAATACAAGATGGGGGGTACTGGGATGGAGAAAAAAAGGCCCTACATGCAGACATATGCAGATAACCTTTTAATCTATTTACCAGAATTTGAACAGTGCCTCTTAAAATTATTTAAAATAGTAGGGCAGTTTGGCACCTTTCAGAATATGGAGTCAATGTGGCAAAAAGCAAAGAATTAATGTTTAACTTTCATCCAGCTGAGTTAATGAAAAGTGACTTTCAATTTTTTGTCACATTTTCTGTACCTGTCCATTTTAGGAATTCAATGAAGAATTTTGCCAAGCCTTTTTATTAGGTGGAAGGCTCAACCATTAGATAAAGGATGAAGGACTTCAGTCTTACAAATTTTTATACTCCTTCTATTTTTATAATTGTATTAGGCCTTGCCACTTGACCCTGTGAGGGTTTTTTTTTTCAACAGATCAGAGGGTTGGCTCCTATGTATTTCTCACCCATGAAGAAGTCAAGGTTCTCTTGGGAGAATATTGCTCTGGATAAAGATGTGCAGATTGGTATCCTCTACTTCTATAACTACTGGAGAGTGGATCAGATCAGAATTTCCTGCTGATAATTTCCCAAACAATATCAGATGGCTTGGAAAAATTTACTAAGGAGGCTTTTGGAACACTGAAGAGACCTGATTTGGAATAAGAGAATGGGCAGCACTCAGGTCTTCTTAAGGCAAAAACTGAGGCTTTCCATTGGTCATTGGCTCGATTAGAACTGGGCAGATAAGTATCTGTCCTGTTCTCTATGCAACTTTTATTTTAAGGCAAATCTGGTGTCATTATCAACTAACACTATGGGTTTAGTCAGGGTTTAGTCACAGGATAGGATTAAATGCTTTCAGAATTTCAAGGCTAGACTTTGATCAATGGGCTTATTGCCAACAGAAGTTTGGATTTGGGAATAAAGGTTATTTAAATTATAGGGGGTTGAATGCAGTCTTGAAAAATATATTCCAAGCACTGCCTTTTGAAGGGGAAGAATTGAACTGTTTCAAGTTTATAAAAGAAAATGGATCCCAGCTTTGTGTTATCAAGAAATAGGAATTCAGATAGGTGAAAAGCTTAGACAAGAGTGGTTTACGATGCATGACTTCCCAGCATCTCAGAGTGGAAAATTATCTCTATGGCCCTGAGAGCAGCAACATGCTTTAGAAAGTATAGCATTTTTGGATGAAGGTGTCTACATAAGTATTTTTACACTTCTAGGGGAGATATAAACTTATGTACCCTAGAATTTGGCTGCATGTTGAAGGTGAATGAAAGGTATGATTGGTTCTTGGACAGATATTTTCTAGCATTTTTGTCTGAAAATGAGTCAGTTCAAACTGGAAATGCAGGACTATTATACATAAAAGGGATATCTGTTAACTAATCTGGTAGAATGCTCCTTTTCATGTAATGAAATGGCATTGTTTTCATTAATTATGTTAGTTACCAATAAAACATCTTTTGTTCAAACCACATTAATCGGGGAACGAGTGTTAGGATGTTTTCCCTGTGGACATTGCAGTAACTGTGACAAGATAGCAAAGACAAAAGAGTTCACTAGCAGGAATTGTCCAAGGGTTTATGATATATCATTTTTTGCAAATTGCAGTAGTGAATGGCTTGTTTATCTTGTAACATGTAGCTGTGGCACCTTTTATGTTGGCCAGACTTCCAGGCCCTTAAGATTTCGCATTTCAGAACATATGAGCAATATTAGAACCAAAAAATCTAATAATGCTCTGTTCAAACATTGTTTGAAACATTCCAATGCCAAATTTTCTTTTTCAGTAATTGATATCATAAGGGACAACAGATTTAATAAGACAGGATGGCACTCTTTGCTTGATACTAAAGAAAAGAAATGGATTACTATATTAGGAGCACTATTTACACCTGGACTTAATGAGCAATTATAATTGCACCAATAGGATGTAGTCTAGCTACTATATAAATGCATTATTTTTGATTATTTTTTTATCACTGAAGAAGGCTGTGCTATTTTTTGCCAGCCGAAACCGGTCTGATGTTATTCTGTTTGCAATAAATTATTTATCGGATCCTATCTGTCTGCTGGCATTCAATTGTTTTGCTGAATTACTTTTTATTGCCGTGCAGTTTCCTACGTGCAGGAGAGTTTTTTCTGATTGACCAATAAAACAGTTGTCATAATATAGAAGTCATCAGACCCTACTTCTTGAGGTGAGGTGCGCAGTCTCCTGAAAGTGCTAGTTAGGAGAGAAGCATGGTAGCTTTCAGAAAAACAAAGGACCCATTTCATTGGAAATAGGGACAGTGTATTCAACATTTTGGGGAGACCTTTCCAGTTTGACTAAAGCACCTGTGAGAGAGATTTGATTTAAGCATAAAAGTGAAAACAATGTGCCTGTAATGGAAAGTCTACGCTAGCTTTTGAAAACAGAAGTTTCTGCTAGCAGAGAAGGCTTCACTCATTGGCTGCGGTCAGGTGTAGCAACAATTAATCAGAGTTACTTGTAGAATAAATTTGGATTTGGAAATAATGTTTTAATTTCCTTATGTAGTATAAAAGTGGCTTTAATTTATTATGGTTATGTTTTGATTTTACTGTTTGCTATTTTATTTTCTTAAATTATGCTATTGTATAGTCTATTTTGGAATGAAAACTGTATAAAAAAAAGGAACAAAACTCTATAAATTATTTGTTCATGTAAATTGCTAGCAAATGGACATATTCTGTACTTTTGACAATTTGATGTACCTAGTAGCTATGACAAAGAAGCTGTTACCAAATGAAGTTTGGACATATCAACATATCACATAAACTTGGCTCCTTTTTAGATTAAAAAAACACTCTTTTAGGAAGAATAGCTTTCTAAGAGGGGCTTTCAGTTGTAATATTCCAATGTTCTATTACTAATTACTTTAATATGTGATAAAACAGTATATTTTTGTCACAAAAATGTGCTTCCGGATTGCTTTCTTAAAGAGTTAGCATGTTTTATATGTAACACAGATATGCTGAAACAAAAGAAAAATATAAAATAAATAGTAGGAATACTGGAACTTAGCTGACTTGAATAAACTGTCAGTAAAACGTTACTGAGAGTAATACAATGTCAAAATTATCTGAAAATGTCAATCACTTTGTATACAGAAAAAAGTACATTTTATAGAGACGTGAAATGCCCAAAAGACTATTTGGCACAATTTTTCCTAACATTATACAAATTATGTTTGTACCCGACTATCATATTTAGTGTAATGAAACTGTGAATGTCCAGTGTTTACATATCTGCACTGTGTTGTGAAAACTGTCTAATATGGACATTGTACTTATTCAGTAGATGGATGAGAATTTAATACACAATGAAAACAGTGGGATTAATAAGACTAATAGTGATGAAAATATATCCTTCATAGCAATTGATAGAGCAGATATTACTGTATAAGAAGCTGAAGATTCTTCAGAGCTGGCCAGCAAAGATATTCTTGTAATTGAAGATTCAGTTCTTAGAGGAACTGATACTTATATTTGCAGAGAATAGAATGAACATTAAATAGTGTTATGCTTGCCAAGAGCAAAAGTAGAAGATATGATACTTGGAATGCCTTAATGTAAGGAAGTATGGATTTGTTTTTATTCATGTTGGTACAAATAATGTCATCCGCACAGATTCTCTGACTGTTAGTAGGGAACAGACAGCTCTCTTAGATAGTATAGCTTGTGCTGGTGTTAGGACATATTTTTCAGAAATCACCTATAGAAAGGATAGTCAGGTCACTGTGAATGAAAAGATTTTTTGGGTTGTTTAAGACTATGACTTTAAATATATTCAAGCTATGTGATTTGATAGTTTAATTATGTAATTGATTGATTACTTGTTTTTTGTATATATTGCAAGTGTTTTATGAGTTTTACTGTTTTACTCTGTAAAGGCTGTTGGCCGAGGCGCTAGAGAAGGAACTGTTCAACGAAATAAATTTTATTGGAAGGTAGAGCTGGGACTCACTGATAGTCTTTGTTGTTTATATATATACATCTTGCTTGCTGTTGTTTTAATATGACAAGTGAGTCCATGTGCTCCTTTCCTAGAATATTTAGAGAGACTGGTATGGAGATGTTTAATCGGAATGGAGAAAATAGCAACCGTTCCAGTAATTTGCCTAATGACACTGGCACAACAATGATAAAGAATGTAGTACCAGAAGCCACAGGAGACTCAGGCTTTGGTATTATAAAGAAATGGGAAAATTCCAGGAAGAGAACTACTACCAATCCTTTTGCTATGGTAGGCAAAAGAACATTATTTCAGATAATCCAGATGTACAGGATTTGTGTTCTAAACTTGAAAGATTGATTTTAAAGAAACATCTACTTTCTACAATATTGGCAGTCTTGAAAGATATATTGAACTGGATATAACACCTAGAGGGTTAAGGTCTATTAAGAATCCATCAACACCATTTGACCTTACTAATGAAGTAGAAGTTAAATTTCATGAACGATGGATAGCAGCTGCACATCGGTGCAGTTTAGAATGGGTGTCAATTTTAATTGAAAGAGACAATATGAAAAAGACAAACTTGTAGTTGAAACCAAACAAGTTTGTGAACAACTGGTAAATATTACATCAAATTCTACATTAGAGAATTTCCTCTCAGGCATTAACACCAAATTAAATAGTTATGAAAAGATCTGGTAGAAAGAAAAAATCTAAACTAACTAGAGACATTAGAGACTATGACCACAAGAGGGCGTTTGTATTTCCTAGCTATCAAAGAAACAGGAGAAAGAGTGTCTCTTTTCACAAAGGAAATCCTGCTTCAGAAAAATATGCCAGTAAGAACTTCCTGTCTGGTGAAAGTGGAGCGTCTTCATGGGAAGAAGATGACAGAGAAACTTTTCCTAGACTGCCAGTTGCAGCAAACCCAGAAGCATTTCATAAAACCTACTCAGAATCGAATGGACATTATACCAATACCAGGAAAAGGGGCTGGAACAATCCAGAACGCCAGAGAGACTCGGGCGATGGACAACATAAGAAAGGTAGATGGACATAACTTACATAGTAATTATGTTGTTAACTTGTCCAGTTATAAACTAGACAAGATAGAAATGTCTGTTTTAGAGAAGGGTTTAAAATTTGTCCCTACATGCTTACCCAAAAGTATGAGGTTAAAACTGAATTGTTCCAACTATGCGAAAAATGCATTTAAAGGAACACTTCTTTAGATTAAATAAAGCAACTGAGTTAGATACTAACTGTGATGTTTTACTTTCATTAGATAGTGAAACAGAAAGTGAAGAAAGTTTTTATTCATGTGCATCGGGTAGTGAAGATGAAAATAATGCTTATGACTTATTAAATACACATATGCTTAAAGATAATAACTATTTTTACCTCCATGTAAAAATTCTAATATAGTACGCTTTGAATCTCTACTGAATACAATGTTAGAAAAGGAAATAGAGAGCTTTATGAATAAAAAGCATACTTATAATCTAACAAAATTGGAATGGGAAAAGCTGCAACAACTGAGTAAAACTGTAATATAGTCTTTAAACAAGCAGACAAAGGGGGAAAATTAGTTATATTAAATTCTCATGATTATTATAGTATGTGTATGCAACATCTAGATAACAACAATGTATATTGTAAAACTAACATTAATCAGCTATGTCAAGCAGAAAAGATTTTGAAAAATTATTACAGAAAGGTGTGAGATTACACTATCTAAGTCAAATGGATATAAATAGAAAAATAAATGTAAAGAATAGAAAAATTGCAAAATTCTTTTGCCTACCTAAAATTCATAAAGATCTGAACCGACCACCTGGTCGGCCTATTGTGTCAGCTTTTGGATATTTTACTTACAATCTTTGCACCATGTTACATGAAATATTGATAAAGAAAGTTCTGTTGTTACCTTCTTATATACAAGATTCATATGATTTCCTAAGGAAAATAAAAGATATATATTGGGGTGAAAATATGTACTTTATTACGGTGGATGTAGAGAGTCTCTACACCAATATTTCCCATATTTTGGGCTTGGAAGCTATAAAATTCTTTTTGAATGATAGTCCTAAAACATATTATGTCCTGGAACTGGTAGAATTCTGCTTGAAAAATAATTTTTTGGAATTTAATGGCACTGTTTAAAGACAAGTAACAGGTACTGCTATGGGGCAGCGTTTGCACCAGCCTATGCTAACCTGTTTATGGGGCTATTTGAAAATGAACACCTTTATAGGTTGCCTTTCTTTCAAAATAATGTTCTAAGGTATTTTAGATTTATTGATGACCTAATTTTCATTTGTCATGGGGATTGGGATACATCAGATAACTTCATTGATGAATTAAATAATAACAGATTTGGTATAAAATTTAGTGACATACAAAAGGAAATCAGGTTAACTTCTTGGATATTTCGCTTAGGGGCAATAATGGCTTTCCCATATATACTAGTATTCATAGAAAATTTGATGAAATAAGCTGGAAAATGTGGGGAGATAGTTGCCATCCCCATACGTTGTCAGCCATCCCCTATGGGGAATTTTTGAGAATAAAAGACTCAATTCTGATATTGATATGGCCTTTAGGGAGGCCTATAAAGTGGCGAGATATTCAAAACTAGAGGGTATAACCCAGATGATGTAGAAAATAGCTTGCATAGAGCCTTTAAACAGAGTAAGGGCACTATTAGACAAAATAACTATGAAAGTAGCAATAAATATGGGACTGAACAGGAGAGAATGTTTTTGTTACAAAGTACACTAACTTCTCTACGATTGGTAATAAAATCATTATGGAATATTGGAATTTTATTAAAAAGATATAATATCACTGAAAAATATAAAATTAATGACATCATATAGAAAGGGGAAAAATATACAGGACTTTCTGATACACAGCATTTATAAAAAGCCTTGTACTAATGAATTAAATGTTGTGAAGAATTTGGGAACATTCCCTTGTGGAAAATGTGCTATATGTAAACATGTTGTAAATGAAGTGAATAAAATAAATGGCAAAATTTTTGATACAAAAGGCAAATATACATGTATGAGCAAAGGTGTTGTGTATGTCATATTCTGTGATTGTAACAAATACTATATTGGAGAAACAAAAGAATGCTAGCAGATAGGATAAAAGAACATATTAGAGATGTTAAAAATAATAAAATTACTAGTCCTATTGCTGAGCATTTTAACTCAGTACACCATGGAAATATTGAGAATATAAAAGTGTCTGTTCTGGAACATGTTCCATTATATTATAATGATGTTGATAGGCAAAAAATATGTTAAGACAAAAGGAATGCATTTTGATTATGAAATTTGGGACTTTGCATCCACATGGAATGAACAGAGAATGTAACTGGCAATGTCTTGTTTAAGACTATGACTTTAAATATATTCAAGCTATGTGATTTGATAGTTTAATTATGTAATTGATTGATTACTTGTTTTTTGTATATATTGCAAGTGTTTTATGAGTTTTACTGTTTTACTCTGTAAAGGCTGTTGGCCGAGGCGCTAGAGAAGGAACTGTTCAACGAAATAAATTTTATTGGAAGGTAGAGCTGGGACTCACTGATAGTCTTTGTTGTTTATATATATACATCTTGCTTGCTGTTGTTTTAATATTATACAAATTATGTTTGTACCCGACTATCATATTTAGTGTAATGAAACTGTGAATGTCCAGTGTTTACATATCTGCACTGTGTTGTGAAAACTGTCTAATATGGACATTGTACTTATTCAGTAGATGGATGAGAATTTAATACACAATAAAAACAGTGGGATTAATAAGACTAATAGTGATGAAAATATATCCTTCATAGCAATTGATAGAGCAGATATTACTGTATAAGAAGCTGAAGATTCTTCAGAGCTGGCCAGCAAAGATATTCTTGTAATTGAAGATTCAGTTCTTAGAGGAACTGATACTTATATTTGCAGAGAATAGAATGAACATTAAATAGTGTTATGCTTGCCAAGAGCAAAAGTAGAAGATATGATACTTGGAATGCCTTAATGTAAGGAAGTATGGATTTGTTTTTATTCATGTTGGTACAAATAATGTCATCCGCACAGATTCTCTGACTGTTAGTAGGGAACAGACAGCTCTCTTAGATAGTATAGCTTGTGCTGGTGTTAGGACATATTTTTCAGAAATCACCTATAGAAAGGATAGTCAGGTCACTGTGAATGAAAAGATTTTTTGGGTAAATACCTACATGGAAAAAACGTCCTGTTTTAAAAAATGGAAATGTGTAGAGCATCCAAGCCTAGTTTTGGGCACACGTGTTCAGACAGGATGGTGTGCATTTGTCAGGATTAGGGAAGAGAATTTTTGCAGCAAATATTTTACAATATTTGACAAACACTAGGCAGGATTTTTGCCAGGTCGGAAATGTAACAATTCACAGATAGCAACATTTGATGCATCTCTCATGGTTGTTAATGCTAGGAACATTAACAATAAAGTTTTGTTATTGGAAAATTTGCTACGTTCCCACAACATTGATGTTGCTATTGTTTGTGAAACATGGTTAAAGAACAGTGACTGGAAACCAGTTCTGTCAGGGTATAAATGTTTTTACTGTAACAGGAATTCTAACAAAAAAAAATCGGGTGGAGGTGTTATGATAACGATTAAAGATAATTATAAGACCTGTGATTATTACATGTTCAATGATAACACCAATGCTATAGACTGCATAACTGTGACAATAAAGACAACTCTGGAATGTATAACAATTGTTGGAGTGTATAGACCACCAAAGTCAAGTGCAGATGACCTAGAGAAATTCATACATTTCTTTTATAAAACACAGGATGGAAGAATAATATTAGCTGGGGACTTCATTTATCAGAAACAGACTGGAATAATATTGATTCAACAACATTTGTAAGAAAATTATTCACAATGTATATTCAGGAACAATAATTTCTTTAGATTGTAAAAATACCTACCAGGGGATGGAACATACTAGACATTGTTTGTGTTCCTAAAGAAATTACTGTTACTTCAAGTCAAGTTGATGTGCAGTGATCATGTGATTATAAAGGTTAATTTGTTGCTAGATAATTCTGGAAAACTGAAATCTAAACCAATGCACGGTAGGTTAATTACAGATTATATGGAAGCAAAACAATCATTATGTAAAACTAACTGAAGTGAGGTGTCCAGTGGAAAAACTGCAGATGGAATGTGGAAAGTTTTGGAAGAGAAATTGAGTGCAAAAAATCAAAAACATTTTAACACCAGGATCTAGGCATACAACATCAAGGGGATATATTTCCATAAGAACAAGATATCTGATTAAGGTGAGAGACAAAAAAAAATAAGAAATGGAAGAGAGGTCAAACTACAACTTTGAAAACTGAAATAAACAAGGTGGGCAAACATATTAAGCATAGTGTGAAACAAGAGCAAGAAAATTTTGAACAAAATTTTTATAAAGATATTGAACATAATAGGAAACCTTTTTATAGATACACAATATGTGGAAGGAGTTAAGACACACAAATTGATAAATGGTGTGCAGATTCTAAAATTTATTCTCAGACACAACAGATTATAGATATATTTACAAAATATTATGCAAAACAGTTTGGCTCCACAAAAGGGGTGATGATTTGTCCTAGTGACATCCGGGTAACCCCGGATACTGGAATCAAATTAGATTACATTGAAAAAAAACTGCCCAAAGAGGAGCCAAACAAAGTACAGGGAGGAGATTGAATTAGTAACAATGACCTGAAAACACTTCAGCAAGAACTTATGGTATCATTGTATCTACTATGAGCTATGCCATATAAATATGGGGAGATTCCCCAAGATTGGAAATATCTGCTTATTAAACCTGTCTTTAAGGGAAAGGTGAGTAGGACCAACCCAGAGTCATATAGACCCTTAAGTCTACTTTCATGTTGTGGAAAAATAATGGAGAACATAATATTGGATAAGTTATTGTCAGAACTGGATAGGTCGGGACTTGAAATCATATACCAGCATGCATATGTTGAAAACAGATCTAGTACCACCTGTAACATGATGTTCTATAACAATATAATAACAGCTATGAATGAAACATGTTGCTGTGATGTAATTTATATAGATTTAACGTCAGGATTTGACAGGGTCATACACAAACCACTGATCAATAAATTAGTACAACTAGGTATTAATATACTTTTGATAAGATGGATAGCTGCATGGCTTACAAGTAGGACATGGCAAGTATCATACAGCAACTGGACAGGTGAAATCCTTGGTTACAATCAGGGTGTCCCACGGGGCCCTGTCCTAGGCCCTTACTTGTTTAGATTGTATCTTTAAGACCTAACTTTTTCATCTGAGGTATTCTACAGTTTATATGCAGATGGCCTGAAATTGGGTGAACTGATTACACGTGTTACAGATAAGACATTTCTGCAAAATAACTTGACTAAATTGACCATTTGGGCACAGGATAATAATATGCTGATAAATACATAAAAAACTATGCATATGAGATTTGGGAGACATAAATTGAAAGGTGAATATTTAATACAGCACACAGTGATTGAAACTGTAGACTCATTTAAGGACCTGGGTATATGGGTAGATTCAGATATCAACTAATTGGTTAATGATAGTTATAGAACTATAAGTTGTAGAAAAAGATTAATAAATTCTAGGAAATCAAAAATGATGAAGTCATTGTTTATTAGTTGCATTAGACCCAAACTTGAGTATGGAATAACAATATGGAAACCCTGGAAAAAGCCAAAAATGTAGATCACCACGATGTAGTAAAGTATAAAAGTCTTTATTAAACACAACACAAGCACTTTCGCATACTCCTGTATGCTTCTTCAGGTTATAATTCATTACAGAAAAATCACAGGTATATATAGCAGGATTAATTAGTTAATTTCCCGCTCTTTTCCTAATTATTTCTCATTATTGAATCTCACTTGCTTTCTTTATTCTACATTCCCTTAAAGGGCAAGTAAGACTATTTGACTCTTTGTTACATAGGCAAATCTTCATTATAACAGTGTTGTCTATATTCTATATGTAGAATTCCAAAAACTCATCTTAGCTAATAGATATGTACATTGCTATTGATAATACTAGGTCATTATGGATACACATTGACATAAAAACATGAAGAATATGTAAATATGTAAAATATGTAAAATTTTATATAACAGTAAAGGATAATAGTAGTAATATATCATTCAACCTATATTGTTCAATTAAACATAGAAGCACATGTAGTTTATAGAAAATGGTTAGATAAGTCTATCATAGTGTATATTTATAACACATTTTTCCTATTCTTATTTGTCTCTGCATCTCATTATTAAATATCTATATATGCAAACATGTTATTCAACTTCATATGTAAAACACTATTTATAATGAAAAAAATCTTTAAAAAACTCTTTAAAAACTTTTATGAAAGTTCTTTTAGAAACATATATATATATATATATGTAATATATAATTATGTCCATCAGGACAAGCAAATCAATAGACATAAAGATAATAATAATAATAAATAGGGTATTATTAATAAATATTGTGTATAAAAATCAATGAAAAACATTTATATAATATAAATAAATATGTGTAATAAATTACAATAATCTAATATTTTAAAATTGATGACCTTACCACTATCAAAGACAATATCAACTTGTAGTGCCTAAGATATGAAACATGGATACATAACATCATATATATGTTTTTATCTCATGGCTAAAACAGGTTTCAAGCTAATCATGCTATTTAATCCTGGGGGTATATGTGCTTTAAGCTTCAAAATCCATTCAAGTTCAACATTTTCAATGTATGTCATGTTATCTCCTCCCCTTTTTGCTCTTCTAACCACATCTATAACACGAAAATAGAAACCATGATCATGGTATTCATTAATGTGTTTGGCTAGTGCATTGGTTAACACTTGTTTCCTCATTTCATATATATGGTTGTAGATGCGATTTTTTAATTTTCTTGTGGTTAGGCCTACATAGTATGCCTGACAGTCCTTGCATGCAGCCAGGTAAATAACATTTGTAGTCTCACAGGTTGCTTGTATATTAAAATAATAGTGTTGATCAAGATCTGGTATATAAAAGTGATTATCTGTTAAAATATGTTTGCACATATTACATTTATGACAGGGTATGGTCCCTATTGATTTTGCTTTATCTATTTCATTCCCTTTGTGTAATTTATCATTGCAGAGTAATCTCTTTAAGTTCTTGCTATTCTTATAGCAAAAACTAGGTTTATTTCCCACTACTTTCTTGACATCTTGGTTAACTGTTAAAATATTCCAGTTTCTTTTAATAATATCTGTGACATAATAGTTGTCACTAGTATACCTGGTTACAAACGGGACATGAGATACAAACTCCTGATGGCTAGAGGTTACTGATGTTGGTTCAGATTGATATTTAGTCCCTGTCCTTTTTGGACCTATTTTATACCCAGAGTAGTGAGCTGTATACTTATGTACTTCATTAGTTGTTGATAAGATGTTATTACTAATCTCTTCTATTAGATTTATAGGGTATCCTCTCATAATAAATAGATTCCTCATATTCAATAGTTCCTGGTTTCTTTCAAGTATATTACTGCAAAGTCTATTTATTCTCATGAATTGGTTTTTAACTATATTTACCAAAACATGTCTTGGGTGCATGCTGCTGTATTGTAGAATAGCGTTCTTCCAGCATTTCTTTCTATATATCCTGGTATCAAGTTTAAACTCTAAATTTATTGAGATGGTAATATCCAAATAATTAACTGTTTTGCTGGAATATTCCATTGTAAATCTTAGGAATTCAGTAGTTGATTCCAAATATTCACAAAATTTTAACAGTAAGTTGGTATCTCCTCTCCATAGAATCAGAATATCATCTACGAATTGTCTATAGAGTATAATATTCTGTTTGTATATACTATTGAAGACATAGTGATATTCCCAATTGTACATAACAAGATTTGCATATGAATTGGCACAGGGGGTGCCCATTGCAACCCCCCCATACCTGTTTGTAAAGCTTGTCATTGAAAGAAAAGACATTATTGCTAAGTACCAGATCTAACAAGGTACCTATAAGTAATTGTGTATCCTTGTCTATACTGGTTTCTCTACACATTACTTCCCTTATCACCTCTACTCCATATTCATTTGGTATTACTGTAAAAAGGTTGTTAACATCCATAGTAACTAGTAATAGGGATGGTATTGTAGCTATGTCATGTTCTAATGAAGTTAGATCTTTCAGTAACTGCTGAGTATCTCTTAATATGGTCGGTACATTCTTTACTAAAACTCCCAGTTTAGACTCCAAGTATATGGATATATTTTCTGTCAACCATTTACTCCCTGCTACTATAGGTCGCATAGGTGGGGGAAATAGTTGCTTGTGTATTTTTGGAAGTCCCTTTATCATTGGAATTAATGGGCATTCTGTGAGGCAGTAATCATAAAATTCTTTATTTAACTGCCTACACATTAACATGTCGTATAAAGTATCATGTACCTGGAAAATCAATCTATCAAGCTCAGTGTCACTTATAGCTATATATTTGTCTGTGTCAGACAGCATTGCTATCATTAATTCATTATAAAAGGTGGTGTCCATCAAGACAAGTCCTCCACCTTTGTCAGCTGGTTTGCAAGTAATACTTTTATCTTTCGATAGATTCTTAAGTGCCATCTTTTCATGATAGCTGACATTATAATAAATACGATATTTCTTATCAACATCTGGAGAGTGTGAAAAATAGTGATAAAATTCACTTTCACAGACTTGCAGAAAACAATTAACAACATTAGGCATATCAGGCATAAATATACTGGGTTTTCTAAAATGATTCTAAAATGAAATATGGAAACCCTATAAGAAAACAAGCATGAGTAAACTGGAAAGACTACAGCGGAAATATACCAAGGGCATCCACGGATGTGAAAATTTAAGTTATTATGAAAGACTAAAATATCTGAACCTGTACAGTGTCTCTTACAGATACGTAAAGGAGTTCTTATTCAGGTATATAGGGCATTTAGAGACAACTACCTCTGAGAATGTTTGGGGTTATCATCAAGTACTAGAGAATCATCAGACAGCCTATGTAGAAGATTCTACAGGAATGAGAAGTGTACTAATTGGTTCTCTGAGAGAGCAGCTGATGCATGGAAGCAAGTACTAGTTTAGATATTTTTAAGAACAGCCTGGACACTTATTATGGGAACAAGTGTTTTGGTATATTGACAAGCTAGAATGGCATTAATGCCTGTGCTTGAAATATTTGTATGTATGTATGTACTGGAAGTTAGGTTGGGAAGCAGGTCAATCATGAATCAGTTTGAATAAGAGTCTACTAACACCAAGTCATTTTGACCATTCCACTTAAAGATATCTGTGGCTACTGTTGAACAAGGTAGTCCAGAATCCTGGCTTAACTGATCTGGTTCCTTTTGTTGATGTGCCTTTGTACTATTACATACTGAGCAAGATGAAAGTACTTTCTCAGTAACTCTTGACATAGAAGGCCAAAATACTAGACCTCTCGCCCTTCTTTTGGCAGAATTAGTTCCTGGGTGGCCACAATGCAAAATCTTAATTTACTCTTGTTGCAAGGATTTTGGAACAATCACTTTAGGACCTTTCATGATGATACCATTGTCTGACAAAATTTCATCTCTTTATGGAAAATAAGGTTGCACTTCCACTGGAAAAGAAGATTGCTTTGAAGGCCATCCTCAACTAATAAAGAGGTTTAGCTTCTGGAGAAGTGGATCTAAAGCTGTGTGAGTTCAGAGCTCATCAAGATGTGTGGAAGAAAGATTTCTCATTTCCATGACCTCAGAATCAAGTTGCTCATTGTTATGCTGCTCTGTTTTGCAATTTGAACATCATACATTGCAATCTAGCAGGAGATGTATGCACGGGCTTTCTCAAAATAGTGACTAGAGGTTGGTGATCAGTTTTGTTCTGGATAGGTCTAGTATAAATATAATCATGGAACTTTGAACATGAAAACACAATTGACAAACGTCTTTCTTAATCTGGGCATATTGCATTTCAGTTTGGATAAGAGTTCTCGATGCATAGAGGTCTACCTTCTTGAAGAATGACTGCACCTAGAAAATATTTAGAAGCATCACAGGAAAGAGTAACTGCTTTGTGAAAAAAATAGCAGCTGAGAGTTGGTAGGTTAGCAATTTTCTGCATCAGGACATCAAATGCCCTTTGGTGTTGTTCTGACCATGACCAAATTACATCTTTTCATGTCAGCTCTCTTAGCAGTGCTGAAAGTTGGCTTAAATCTGGAATGAACTTGTCTAGATAGCTGACCATGTCAAGAAAACATTGTAGGGCTTCAGGGGCAGCTCGTGCTATAGGACAGCAGGACTGCAGCCCCCCCACCTGTAGAAAGAAGAAGAAAAAGAAATAAAAAACAAATTGCAAGTCCTGGAACTCCACGCATGCGTGCTTGGAGGTCCTGGTACTCACAGACCTCAAGACTACTTTGCCAGGCAGTCCGGATAAGGGAGAAAGGATTCTCTGCCCTGTAGCCCAGAAGTCTGTGCGGTGATAACGACCATGGAACAGAACGACACCGGACTGCATCGTCAGCAGGCTGGGACTTCCAGCCTACTCTCGCAGGGAACCAGCATCATCGGCAGGCTGAGAAACTTGCCAGGAGAACCAGAAACCAGCCATTAGCTTGCGTGGGCTGAGGAGACTGCTGGATTTACTGCTAGCTTTGGATTTACTGTGTAAGAACTAATTCAGGTAAGGAAACTAAGTGTGTGTGTGTGTGAGTGTGTGTGTGTGTGGGTGGGTGTGTGTGTGTGTGTGTGTGTGTGTGTGTGTGTGTGTGTGTGTGTGTGTGTGGTGTGTGTAAGTAACTTGTTTTACCATAATCTTCAGAAAAATAATATACATTGACCCAACTGCATGCACCGATAAAACTAATATTGCTAGGTGAAATCTCCAGTAAAACCTCAAATATCCTGTCTCATTGGACAATGTAGTGTTATATTTATTTAAACACGGTGCTGTTAGTGGAAAAATTGTGGGAATTTCCAGGTTTCCAGACTCCGCTTATCATTTCCTACTAATGCCTTGGTAAGAACAAGAGAGATAATGTGTTTACAGCTGAAGTGCTGTAACCAAAAGAGTAACTCTGACAAGTATAGGTGCTTGGATGCATTAGATGTTGCTCACGAGATATGCAGCTTGGACAAGTTTTAGTTGCTTGCTCAGTGCTTTAATTTGTATGGCTCTTAAGCTGACTATAGTAAACTGTTTAATATTCATGGCTTTTAATCAACTTTGCCCCTCCATATACACACATTGTCCCATTGTTCATGGATATATGGAGATGGTCTCAGCTTATGGTATTCCACCCTCTGTTCAAATGTCTCCCTTTTGAGAATTTAGTAAGCACTTTAATATTCATGGGTGTAATAGAGAGCCCCAGTATACTGTGACATTGTTCTGAGGTGTACATGTTTCTTTGCTTCTCAATAGCCGCAGTCCTTTTGATTCCTCTCTATTTTTTGTTTTTCTGGGTTGATGGAACGGGAGTAAATAGCCACTACTTCTCTCCCCCATACCTTCATACAGAGAGAATATCTTTATTCCAGCCCAGACTTTCTGGTTTCCTATTCAGATCCCCTCCGATCTGATGCCAGGCCAAAGAAAAGTGAAGCAAATCAATCTTTCATGGTCTTTCTGAGGCCAATTTGACATCCATGGGCTCTTCTTTACTTTCACAGCTAACAAGGGATGGTCAGTGTGGGGACAAGGTTGAGGTCTAAAGAGAGGATACTTGCAAGTGGAATCTAAAAAAAGAAAGAACATTTTTTTCGAGGATGGGGAGATAAAGGCAAAATGCGGGAGAATGACAGAGCAAGAAAGGAGATTAGTAGGCGCACAGCTGCCTTTTGGGGGGAGGGGAGCTCTTTTCCCATTTTTTTCTCTTGCAAGCTGCTCATGAATAGGATTTGAGCGCATTGAAATTGATTTATATTTATTGCTGTTTAAAACATTTATTTCTTTCAAAGACTTAGATAACCTGAAGGAAGAGACAGAAAAAGAAAAGCCCTTTTCTGCATTAAAGAGTTATTAAAGCAAGCCTGTGAGATAGTATTCAGGAACTGAGTGGAATTTGATTTGCTTTTGCATTTTAACTTCTCAAGTGCTACAGTTCCCAGCACTGTATCAATTTGTTTTTCCCAATATGCAAGTCTGATTTCTCCCGCATGTCTTAAAAGATTCTCTACTCCTATTCGTTGACTTTAAGTGCAGTTTAATACTAAAACTTGTATTTATTGTTTATGATGAGCTTCAGAATAAAAGGTAGCTTGGCACCACATGATGACTTAATTGACATATATCCCTAATTTTTTATACACACATTTAAAGTTTTGTGCTTGCGTCGAGGGCGGACAAGCTTCAGAAAACATTCCTTATGTTACAACTGTTGAAAATGAATATAATATACAAGTTTTTGTAAAAAGAAGCATAATTAACTTTGATTTGATTCGACGGATTAAACTGCTGATTATAAGAGCAGAAATAAAGGTAAATACGTGGAACATCTGCATATGAAACACTGTTAAATACATTCATATGACTTTTTAGACAATATCTAATTCAAAAAATCGATTAAAAAGCATCAATATTCTTCTTGCCAACAGAAAGGAGTAAATTGTCAAAGCAGGAATACATTTTATTGGAAAATTAAAAGACTTCTGTCTGCTTTTGAAGTTTACAAGAGTCTTTCAACACCACCCTCTTGTAATAGAGCCCTCCCCCCAACATCTGCGTGGAAAAATCTGGGCTGCAGGGCAGATTTGTCCCTTGACAACCTCCAAAGTCATTAAAAAGATATTAGCAAAGCTGCTAAGTCTTGCTCTTCTTGTAATCCGATACACAGTTTATGTGCACACCATTATTTTATATGTGTGTACCATAGTGTGCCATGTAAGTGGGACTGCATGTGATGCATGTGAATGTATACAGACAGACAGGCACAAACACACTTACACACACATGGGAAGGTGGGTATCTCTGTCCTACAGCCTTACCAGAGATATTTCATTACTAATTTTTTACAGGTATTCATTTTATACAAAATAATCGAACTGCTATTGGACAGTTTACAACTCTGAAGAATACATACTATCCAAATGGATTATTAACTTTTACACATGCGTCTGTATTTAAAATGGATATGTAAGGTTGTTTTGTACAATGGTGCAGGATTCATTGTAGCTGCATCATACTACTTGGTTCATAAGTTCATAGATTAGTACTAGGTAAACTGCCCTTGATGGCTATTTTAAGCCTAGCTAATTACTCCATGTGACAATCAAAACCTGCACCTTGTGTCTATAAGGTAAACACCTTAACCCTTATGCCAACTTCCCGTCTGGGGTCTCTTCTGTGCAGAAACAGCATGTTCTACCTGTATATGTATGGATTAGTTCAGAAGTCCACAGTTTGCTTTCACTTCCAAAAATGCATACATGTGTGTGTATAAAATGCCCTAGTTGCTATATACTGCTGGCTAGAGCGAAATAGAACACATAGTGGTGGTGAGTAGAGAATAACTCAGGCTTGAACCCTGTACTTTGGATGCAGGTGGCATGGTCCTGAATTCCCTACCCAGCACCATTTGTAAAAATAATTGCAGATTTTTGCCTCATATTTGTTCTGTTCCTCATAAAATCTGTGGTTTCTGTATGTTTGTTTTTCTTTGCATAGTCAGGCGTGCATTAGTGCAGTGGTAGCATTGTTGCCTGACAGCTGTAGGTTCTTTGGTTTGATTCTTGGCTTGGGTGTCTTCTGTGTGGAGTCTGCATGTCCTCCCATCTTACAAAGACATGTGTCTGGAGTGTTTCTCCCTGGGCCTCTGCTGAAAATTGGCTTTTATTCTAAGTCAGACTTTCCTGGTTAACAAATGTTAAATAAATAAAAATAACAGGCATTTGAATTTCAGACTTCATAGTCTTCAGAAAGTACATGATAACACAAAACCTTTTATTCTAGCAGTTTTCTAAGTTTATAATATGGATATTTGAAATTTGTCCCTATTTTTGGGACTGTATCCCCCATTATTGGCTTCGTCCAGGTTTTTTGTGCTAAGGTTGAGAGCTATGGTGAGAACTGAATTCACTGAATATGTTTGGGGGCTGTATTCCCCCATTATTGGCTTTGTTCAGGAGTTTTGTGCTAAGAGGTTGACAGCTATGATGAGAACTGAATTCACTAAATGGTAGCAATTTAAGTTTCAGTCTTCCTCTTTCATCAAACAGTTGATTCAGCATAGTGGTATGTTGCTCTGACTATTTTGCACAGGGTCCTGGGTTTAAGACTTGGTAGTGAAATTTTTGGTGGTAACATAGCAGCATTTTATTTTAGCATCTTTCCAACGTTATACAAGCAATGTTTAAAATGTGTCCCTGTTTTTTGGGCTTTTGCCCCCCCCCCCCCAAATAAATTTTGGCTTTTTCCAGATTTATTGTTCTGCAAAGTTCAGAGATACAGCTGAGTGTCAAGTAGATTTTCAAGGAGCTGAGAGCTGCAGGGGAACAAAAGTTTAGTGCTGCTTATGCTGAGATGGCTTGCATTGTTATAGCACAACAGGTAGTGTACTTGCTTTTTATGCAGAAGGCTGTGGGTTCTACTCCCACAGTATATAGATGCATTGCTGATATTATACTGTGTTATACTTTTAAAGGGGTGGATGCTGCAGTCCTGAGAATGTCCTCTTTGGTGGAGATACCTAGTATTGATGAACCTGTTATCAGTTTGCCATTCATTCCTATTGCAATATTACTAGGTTATCATTTTTTATTGCAACATAGGCAATTTATTCCTCAACAGCAACAGGAACTTTATTTGTAGATGAAACAATGAAATATAAAGTTATTTGCTAGCAGCAACATCTTTATTAGTTACAGATCTCTTTAATGTGGAATTATTTAGATGACTTTTACTTCTGCAGAGATTGTGCATATTTACTGATACTGGTGGATTGCAGAAGTTTGAGTAGACTTTTATGATAGAAATGTTCTGAACTGGGCAGTTTTGCCATTATTAGGGCATGCATTTTGTTTTATTGTTTACTGGAAAAATGTTCAAAGCAATACATTTAAAATGCTCTCTTAACAGCTGTACTGTATTATACAAGGAATATAGTTTAGTACAATTAGGAAGGTGTATCAAAGAACACATGTATGTTTCCTGTGCAAGGGGTCTATGATTTGAAAACAGCCCAAAGTTAATCTTTAACTGCTACTGGCCAGATGTATTTTCTTTGAATGTGGGTTTCAATGCTGTTACAATGAATGTGAGTTTCAAGGGCAGATAAGTTTTAATGCTAAGTCTATTTCATTCTGAGACTGCATTGCTTTGTTTTGCAGATTTGTATTAGTGTTTGTGCTGTAAAATGTAATACAAAACTTTTAAATGAAATCCAAATCATTGTAGAAGTAAAGCAGTATGCCCATTACAGTGTTATGGTTAATGTGGTGAAATAGCCAAGTCGTGTTATATTGGAATAGCTGCAGGGGGGAAGCCCCATTCGACCATGATTTTGTGAGGAGGGGAAGGGCGGCAAACTCAGACAGCCCTGGCTGAACTATACCTCTTAACTGTCCAGATTTTTGCAGAATGAATAGATTTTTGCTTCTTATGTTTGGTTTGTTACTCACAGAATTTGTGGTTTTCTGGCAAATCATTTAGGAATGAAGTCACTAAATAATGACAGACATTGAGTTTCAGACTTCATACTCTTCAGAAAAATGCATGCTAAAGCAAGAACAACTTTTAGTACTGTTCGTATGTTCCCCTAATATATTTGGCCTTGTCCAAATTTCCTCTGCTAAGAGTATGAGAGGTACGCTCAAATAAATCACTCTATAAAATTAGGTATATCCAAACCTCTCAACTGTCCCCGATTTTGGCTCAAAATTTTGCTCTCCCCCTAATAATCCCTCTGCAAAATGGCAAATTTGGAAGAAAATGTGGAGGGTTTACAATTAATAAATAATTGTAATGATCAGTTATAGATTACTTTTAATTTCAGAAATGTATGTAGATTCTCTTATTTTGTCAGCTGCTCAAGTTAACAGTACTAATATTAAAAGTGTCCCTTCTTTGACAGGTTCCCAGCTGTATTGTGTGGGTATTTTGTATTTTTGCATCACATTTTTGGTCTGTTTTTCATAAAATTGTGGTTTTTCTCACAAATTAGTGGCAAATCATTAAAGACCGAAGTTAGAAAATTATGACAGACATTTAAGTTTTAGATTTCATACCCTTCAGAAAATTCATACTAATGCAAGACCTACTATTCTATTATCTTTCTAAGTTTATAAGAACAATATTTAAAAATCGTCCTTATTTTTGGGCCTTTGTCCCACTTCTGTTTATGGCTAGACACAAGTACTACAGTGGCTTCATCTGTCCTTGATTTTGAAGAATATTCTGGTTTTCTGTTATATTTTTATACTGTTGATTTATGCTTCTAAATCAGAAAATGCATGTCATTGCAGTGCCTGTTGCTCTGTGTTTAAGTAGCAATGATTTAATGACCATCAGGTAAGCTTGTCTGAGACTGTGAGATGCAAGTAAGCTTTAATAAGCATGCTGTTAAAGAATTACCAACATTGAAGGCCTTTTTGTTGTTGCCATATAGAGAATATTTACATAACTAGATAGCGTATAAGCCTTAAGTACTGAAATGCATATGACAGTATTTGTAAGAAAGGACAGGATTACAGTATTTTCAGAAGCTCATCACATTTGTTGGAGACTTCAGTCATCTTGCAGGCTTTACATGTAAACTAAATAGAATGCCAGTCTATCATGTGTGGTCCATAACCTGTGCAGTAATTCTTTAAGCAATTTATTTTGAACTTGTTTCTTGTTTGCTGTTCATTTTTTACTTTGATCATGTTTTCCCCATGAAACAAGTAGATAGCTGTCAGGCAGCAGGTCTTTTTTGGATAAGAAACATTTTTACAAGTGGGGGCATTGCTACTTTCAGCATGTTACTTGGTACTTTTATAAAGCTAAATATAAATTATAATTAGAACTGCAGTGCAAGGAGAAGTGGTTTGAGTTGAGTGCTGCTTGTTTTTTATACCTGATTTTGACTGGCATTCCAGTAATGTATTTAAAAAGTAATTTATTTTGTTCATGCCTCACAATCTTTTTTTTCCATCTAGATATTAAGTAAGCTGTCATGTAGCCAATGCATTGAAATATTTTTTTTCTTCTCCAATTCATTTTGTCTTAATTGGACTCTCATAATGACGGTTTGACACCCATGGCAGCATATTTAATTAAAGTCCCAGTTTTTGTGGTTTTGAGCATAGCTCCACCCCTTTCTAGTTGACCACACCCTTCCCATTGGCCACACCCATTCAGCTGTCTCCTGCAGCCCCCCCTTTGATTTGAAGTCATCAGCTGCCTCTGTAGGGCTTGGACATTGTCCGGGGCTGGCATCTCAAGAATTGCTGTTTGTTTAGAAGGATCTGGTCATAAGCCTGAACTGATAAACAAGTGACTAACATAAGTAACTTCTCGTAGTGTGAACATGCACTTCTGCGGATTTAGCTTAAGATTCACTTGATGTGGTCTTTCCAGAACTTTCTTGAGATTTCTGTCATGTTCAACTTCATTGCCTCCTAGTAGAATATCATCAAATATAATAGCACATGGATAGCCAGAAAAAAAATTGCTACATTGCAGGCTGAAAGACTTTACTGGCAGAATTTATTACAAATGGCATTCTCAGAAATCTGTATCTTCCAAATGCTGCACTGAATGTGGCTAACAATGATTTTTTTCGGTCAAGCAAAATTTGCCAAAATGAACTCCTTGCATCTAAGACAGAAAAAAACAGTGGTGTTTGGCATGAGGGCAGAAACCTCTTCGACTGTAGACATTGGATGATGAGGCCTTTTTAATGCTGTGTTCAGATCTCTTGGATCAATACATATTCTGATATCATTTGAGCTTTTCTTATCAGCTATCACCATGGAGGATACCCCTTCAGCAGTTTCTTCTACTGGATAAATTACTCCTAGCTGCACCATTCTGTCTAGCTTGGCTTTGACTCTGCTCTGCATAGCTACTGGAACTTTCTGTGCTGGTCTGATAACTGGGCTGACCTCTGGGTCTAAGTTAAACTACACAACTGGTAGTTTGCCTAGTTTGTCTGTAAAAATATTAGCATACTCAGAAAATATAGTTTGGGTGAAATTAGAGCTGTTTCAGGCTTACATGGTGGACTTCCTTATTAAGTAAAAGAAGTCCCTTTTTTTAAACTGTCTCTGAGGCCTAATAATTACTGCACTTGTCTCTTGACTACAAAAAATTGCATGTCATAGCTGTTCTCAGCAGAGTAACATGAAAGCACTACTGAGCCTTTGGTTTGAATCTCTTCTCCACCATAAGCAATAAGCTTCTCACACTTTGTTAAATCAAGTTTTTCTACAGCTTTTACTCTAGCAAATGTTTCTACTGACATAGCATTGCGCTTTGAGCCAGTGTCAACTTTAAGTTCTACAGGACTCCCATTAATCCAAACAGTACAAAATGATTTTGTTCTTTGCCCACAAATCTACTGCATTAACTGTTTCACCAAGCACAGACACACCATCAACATAAAAAGAGGGGTTGCAGCTTTCTAATTGATCAACTTGCCTCTTGGGATGCCCTCTTTTAATAAAATAATGTGCCTTATTTGATTTACAGAACCTTTTCAAATTATTCCACTTATTGCAAGAATGACACTGCTGACCAAAAGCTAAACACTTTTCTTTTTTGGGTTTGTGATTTCCACCACAATTATGATGGTTGACTATGAAGCTGGGTGGGGGCACATGTTTTAACTTTGCTGACTCACCCTTTTGCTTCACTGAGATGCCCTGAAATTTGCTGGAAAGAGTTGGGTTTCCCAGGGACTGTTACAGGACCTGCAGTGGCTGCTATGTGCTTGGGCCTGTTTCTTTTAACCACGTGCTGCATACTATCAACATGAGCTTTCTCACTGTGGCTCCCACACAATTCTCATTTGTAAACATACTTGTGTGCTCTTCTGTAAGCTCGTATATCTGGCAAATCTCAATGGCCTTAGTTAACGTTAAATTGCTATCTCAAAGCAAAATCTTTCTCACTGTGTCATTATTAATAGCACACACAAGCATGTCCTTTATCTACTCATCTCACAAACCACCAAATCTGCATGTTTTATCCTTATTTCTCAAGTCAGTTATATATGCTGCAAAAGTTTCACTAGGCTTTTTGATCCCTTGTATACAATAAATGCCTTGCATTATAATATTCGTTTAGGGGTTACACATTTCTCTAAACTTACATTTTAAGCACTCAGGATTTTCCCACTTTCCAGCCAGTACCACAATATGGTGATCTTCCCCCTCCCCTGTAAACACAGCAGATGCATACACAAATGAACTCTGTCTTTCAATGGCCTCTAAACTGGCTAAATTAAGCAGAATAAATGTTTTTGTACATACATCTTTGCCAGAAAAAGCAGTCTGTATGAAAATATTGTATTCTTGCTCAAACAATCTCCAATTTTCTGTAATATTGTTATCAAACACAAGTGGTGCTGGTCTGTGGAAACCTTCTGCCATGTCCACAGATTATAGTAAAACACAATGCAAAATGGCCCTTGTAATTATGCACAGACATTCACATACACCAGGTACTTGTAGTAATATTCAAATGCATAACAAACTCTTCAAAATACTGTACTCTCAAAATATGCTTTGAAATAATCTTACTTTTTCAAAATATTCTTTGAAATGACTATACTTTGCGAAATAACTCCACTGTAATGCTGCACACACTTGCAAACACTTTGCACACTTTGGACACTTTGAATACCTTTTACTTAATACAAAAAAGTAGCACATTGTGGAACAATATGGTCGCTTTGCCTTTTATGTACATTTTATGCAATTCGGATATTGTTTTAAACTTTTTCATAATTATTTTGAATATTTTTATCAGTATGTCACAGTATCAGACATTTCATTTAATAAGAAATTAGTTTTGATTGTTCTGATTGCTTTGTTTTATATTTGTAGTGAAAGAAATAATTTAAGTGAGTTTTAGTACCTGGAATTAATTTCTAACCTGTTTTGTGAGTTGTTTGAGCAGTAGGGGTGATCCACTCCTCTGTATATTCCTCCAACTCTAACCAGTTGCCTCATGGCCCTGACTCTGGATCCCATTCTGACACCATGTCACTTATCTTATGTGCATTAAGAAGATGATGAGACTTGGGTGTTCATTTAAGTAGTGTATTGTGCACAAACACATCAAGCTGGATGGCAGGAGCATTGAACTTAAACTAACTAACTGACTGACTACATATTTGCATATTGTCACTCTGGCTGCTCACTCAAAATGGCACTCTTGCTTGCACATGCTCAGTTCTTATATGCATGTGCTGACTCACTGAAAAGCTTCTTAAAGTTATATCACACACTCTGATCTACAACTGTGCCTCTGTGTTTTTCTTTATGTGACTGCACACAAAAGATGCCCTCTTACATGACATTTCCATTTGGCAGACTGCGCCCAGATCCAGGTTAAGCTTGTTCCCAGAAAGGCACATTTTTCACCATCTTAACTCCATCCTTTACTCTACTCTTTATATTACCAGTAAGTCATGGCCATATGATATACTTAGGTTGTACAAAAGCTGGGGAAAGAATACCCAAAGCACAATTCATGGCTTTGTTATAAGCCATGACAAGTGTGTCTGAATCATCTGCACTGACCCCCTTTGCACAGAACTGGTCCTGGAAGGAGTGCATGTTTACCCAGTCAATGGACCACAGATCTTGATACTGGACCAGTTCAATACTGGCAGGAGGTAACTATGTAAAGCTAATAACTCAGCCAGTGACTCACTCTTTGTAAATTCTGTAGGTAGATCGTGGAACTCTCTACCAGTGGATATTATCTTACTCTCTTCACTTGGTCATTTCAAAACTAGGTTCAAACACCACCTGGGAACAAACTGGCTATGTCACCGTATCAAGCCTGGTTAACCTATCTCTGGAATGTGTAAATCTGCTAGGTAGCCTACTATGTAATTTTATCCATTCTCTCGCTGAATAACACTACCTGATGATCTGTTATAATGTTTGCTCTTCTAATCACTGAAAATATTCTATATGTAATTTGTATTGTCTGCCAATCTAATCTCTGTAAATAATATATTCGTTATTTATTTGTAATATGTGACATGTTATGATGATTTGTTATTCCATGGAGGTTTTCTCCCCTGGCCTCTGCTGAAAATGGACATGCATCCAGTCGGACTATCCTGGTCAACAAATGTAAAATAAATAAATAAGTAAATAAACTTGAGGGAGATCAAGCTTTAATTGCTCAAGGATCTTTAAGGTAACTGAATAACTGAAATTGTTGGAAGTGTATTTATAACCTGATGATATATGTACCATTTAAATTATCATGACTGTTTATAAATGAAGTGAGAAGCAAACATGAGTATGGGGCCTTGGTCAAGATTCTATATAGAAATGGTTTGTAAAGCAAATAAAGAGGATCCAAAAGAAACACTATGAGTGTGCAGTCTTTATCTCTTGCCATTTAAAGATCTCTAGCTTGGCTGAGTCTTTCTTGCAGTTTTTACTGACTGTCATTTAAAAAAAAGACTAAAGGTCTGTGGTTTTGCAGCTTCAGCTACAGGAAGGCCCAAGTTGACTTAATATCAGTACCTAAAGTGTTTAACAGTTCATACCTGACAGAGTTTACAAGATTTAGCACTTGAAAAGCTGAAAATGGGAGAAGAAGGAAAAACAGATTAAACAGACCTGGAACTTAGTACTTGGAAAACTGAGGTTATGTCAAATAATACTGTGTTATACTGTACTGTATCCTGCTCCCCCATGCTTACATTTAATGCTGCTGTACACATAAGTCATAAGCTATCATGTATCTTGAAGTATCTTTACTATAAAATGACTTACAAGCACAAGTGCTAGAGTAATATGCAGAATGATCTATCTCTGGACTACATTGCAGTTAAATCCATAGTTTGTTAAATTATCCTGGCCAATATGTTTGGATTGAGTAGTTATTTTTTATCCTGTCTAAATAAATAAATAAATAAATAAATATTGCTGAATTGCTTTCTATCACTGTAGACAAACACCACTAAAAGTAAGTCTACTATTGAACAGTAGGTCTAAAAAATACAATTTTTATTTCACTATATGTATCTTGTTTCACTGTGCCAATGAGTTTTTCTTTATGTGACTGCAGTTTAACCATAAGAATGGTAATTTGGGAACTGTTGAGAATATTATTATGGTCCTAGAACCATTGGATTTTCCTGTGTTACAAAAGGATCCACTTCCTATACCACCATCTCATCAGAGAATACACAGCCAGTGGGAAAAGAACTAAGTGCCAGAGGGACGACCGAATACTCAAAGTCAGAACAAGATGTAGCACAAATAGAACACTCAGTCGGTATTGTCTTTAATTTATCTAAATATTTATTAACTGAATGTGAATTTAAGGTCCTTAATAAAGGCTTAACATTTATTCATGTGGAAACATCAAACATTTCAAATGTACTGACTGAGTTTAAATTTTTTATTAGAAAGCTCAACTTGCAAACAGTTTATAATAATGTTCCGATCACTACTAATCCTGTTTCATATCATCATAGTAGTACTTTTGCTCCTTTGAATAACAATGTTATTTCAGTGTTTGAGAGATTGGTAGAATATGAAATATATAAATTATATGAAAAGAATTATGGTAAAAGATTTTGCAACTTAACTAAAGAAGAATATTTGGCTATTGATACAGTAAGTAAAAATGAAAGTATCATCCTAAAGCCTGCTGATAAAGGAGGTGGCATTGCTATGCTTGATTCTGTTTTATAATGATGTGATGTTAACCATGTTAAGCTAAACTGCTTATTCTTTAATTACTAGGATTAAAGTATAGAATATTATCGAACAAGTGAAAAAGAAAATATGTAATTTATTTCATGAAGGTGAGATAACTAAAGATGTGCACAATTATTTATATACTGAATACAGTGTATTTATTATTTATGGTATAACAAAATTTCACAAATCAATTAGTAACCCACCCATACGTCCTATTGTTTCACTTAAAGGGTGGGTTACAGACCAAATCTCAAAGTTTCTGGAAAGTGAACCTAAAAGTAGTTTTAGTGGCATCTAATACAATTATAAGAGAAACTAATGATTTTTTTGAGAAACGTTATGAATGGAACAGAACTAATGACATGCTTACTAGTTATATGGTGACATTGCATATTGATTTGCTTTTCACTTCTATTCCTAATAAAGAGGGAATTGACATGGTTAGACAGTATATATTAAGCCAACCAAAACTAACTGGTATAAATGTGGAACAAATATGTACATTGTTGGATATTGTTGTGACGACCCCACAAAGGGCCGGTAATGAAGGAGCCTGAATCCTCACCACTGACACTGGAGAGGGAAGCTCACTTGGAATACAAATGGATACACTCAGTATTTCCAGATGCAGCTCTCTGAACCAAGTACAATTTCCCTTAAGAGCATACGGGGAATGCAGTCAGTCCAGGTTCTTGGTTTCTTTATATCTGTCTCCCTCCCGGGCACCAGTAAGACTCTCCACTGGTACAGTTCCAGGATCAGGTCCTCAGTCAAGTGTCCAAGCCTAGTCCTCCAGCACCCTCTCTGTGGAACTTGTGCTTTGTGTCCCTGGTCCAAGTAGCTGACACACACACTGTGATATTTGAGTTTTTGCACATGCATGGACGTGCGCACACGCACGCGTGCGCACATGCAGACACACACACACACACACACACACACACACACACACACACACACACACACACACACACACACACACCCACACCTGGGAATGGTTGGCACAGATTTACTTGCTGTGCCCTCTTCTGCCCAGAGTATAAGATAGTTATCACTGCTACCAGACACTCCACGATCAGCTACTCTAAGGCCCTAACAAAGGGTGTCCAATTTTACTGTGTAATATTAATACTAATACAAATGGTAGTAGTTGACCAAGACAGCTAGGCCTTCTGGAGTGGTCCAAGCATTGTCACCAAATAAATATAGGTACTCTCAAATATTAAATACTTTCTGAAAGGACCAGCCACAAAAAAAGTTTTAAATATATTTAATAATAAATAATACAAAAGCATGAACATACTGAATATTTATTTACAATAAACCACAGAGTTCAAATCACAGGTAATATTGAAAATAGCATTGATGGACAGACTCAAACCAATAAAGAAAAACAATATTTATACTAAGCTTCACTATATTTTCCCAAATTAATCAAGGAGCATTATTATTATCTACTTAGTTAATAGGGCAAGGCAGAAGATATGGTGAATGGTCCTTCTTGTTGTCAGGCCTAAGAGAGAATATTCAATACTCAGAGATTACTCCCTGGAATATCTACAAAATATTATTTCCAGGGCTGGCAGAATGACCTCATCTGGTCACCTGACTCTAGGTTCCCACACTATCCCCCTTGAAGTTGAGAGAGGAATTTAACATAGACATGTAAAAAATGCATATCCAAAGTTTTGCTAATGTTTATGGCAGTGCCTGGGACTTCTCCTGTTTTTACTGAGCTAATGAACAAAGGCTTCTTCCAGACATGCCATCTCTGGTCCTATTCAGAGCTGTGAGATAAGCACTTCCATGGCCCAACAGATGGTCCAATTAACAGTATTTTTCTTAAATTAAGAATTAAGAAATTAAGTAAGCTGGCTGTTTAACCCCTTCTCTTTCAGTGTCCTGTGCTAAAATATATGCATACAGTTCACAAGTATATTCCTTCTCTGCCCAGCAGGACCCACTGTTGAGGCATTTTTTAACACTAGCAACTTTACAAAAACATTTTGATTTTCAAATGCCATACAGGTCTAATACATTTATAACATAAACATTTGTGCAAATCAGTTTGATATTCAAATGTCATACAGTTCTAATACATTTGTAACATAAGCATCTTGTATAAATTAGTTTGATATTCAAAGGACATATCATTCTTTACAGAACTCCATCTGGCTATGCTGGCACTAGCCAATATCATCATAATTGTTTTAAGTAATAACATTTTTCTTTATCAAAAACAACTTTATATACAAGTGAATGTGATAGCCATGGGGACTCCTGTGGCTAACACCTACACCAGTATTGTAATGAATCTATGGGAAAATGAATATGTTCTATCTCCATCTAGAAATAAATATCGAAACAATGTGTCTTTCTGTAAGAGGTTTGTGGATAACCTGTTCCTTATTCGGGGTGGTCCCCCTTAATGATGTGAATGAATTCATCTCTTATCTAAATACAACAACATCTTTTTTGAAATTTAAGAAGAAAATCAGCTATAGACAAATTGATTTCCTCACTATAACTTTGATTAATAATATGAAGGGAGAATTGAAAACCTCAATATATAAAAAGGATGTTAAGAAATGTACTTATCTATCATGAAGCAGTATGCACCCACCATTTATTTTTAATAATATAGTAAAAAAAACAAATGGCACAAGTTGCCAGGTTGAATACACAACATATAAACCTAACTGAGCAGATTCAATATATGATAAATGATTTTGAAAGTATGGGTTATAATCTTAATAAACTCAAAAATACTAAGAATGAAATTTTGGAAGGTAGGGATGAAACTATGAAACCAATTTATTCTGAATCTTACTTTATATCTAAAAGTAATAGAAATAATAGAAAAGAAAACAAAGAATGACAAAAGTAATAGAAAAGAAAACAAATGCAGGTGTAGTTTAACTTTTGATAGAAGTACTACTAAGGTTATGGATATTATTAAGAAGCACTGGTCAATATTATCCCAAGTACCTGAACTGAATGATATTTATGCTGAAGGCCCCTATTTTAGTTATAAGAGATCAACTAGATTAAAACATAGACCATGCTACAAAGAACAAATAAAGACACTTGGCAATAAGTCATGTAATTTAGGAGCTCATATGTGCAATAATTGTGTATTTTGTAAATACATATTACTGGTAAAACAATTCAGCATCCACTTTATGGAAATACATTATATTTAAGTGTATATGGCACTTGTGAGATGAAAAATTGAGTGTATATAGCAAAGTGCTCCAAGTGTAATGCCTATTATATAGGAAAAAACAAACAAAAACTGAAAGATAAAATTTGTAGTCATATATCAGTAATCAGGAAATGAACAGATAGTAATGCTTTGTATAAACATACACAAGCTTGTGACTGCACACATACTTTTAAGTTCATAATTTTATATGTAGTATCAGATTTTATTAGAAGGGGTAATACACAAAATATTACAGAATTAGAAGAAAATAAATGGATTTTGCAGTTCAGGGTGCAATACCCATCAGGGCTAAATGAGGCATATACTCTAAAATGTGTTTTAAAAGAATTTCATAATATAAAAAGATAGGATATTTAAGTTTTAATTGTTATTTAATTGATGTATTAAATTAATGTATCTAATTAAGGTTCTAAGAATATACAAATACATATGTTTTTCATTTTAATGATTTTTGCATGAAGAAACATATTTGTGAAAGTTTTACTAGCGACTAAGTGAGATTAAAAAGTTGACATACTTGTAGCTTTGGATTGTTTGTTTTATTTACATTTCTTGGTTTTTAGATGTCTGGACCTGTGTTTTGGGGATTATTAGTTTCATTACTTTTGGAACCATAGAGAGAGCGGAATTAGTGATGCTGGAAGGGGTCTATCTTAATTAATTGAAGGTTCACTTCAGCAAACGTTCTTCTTCGGACCCTAATCATTGAACCCTAACCATCAAACATTCATTCAGTGAATGTTCATATAAACAAAAAAAAAAAGGAAAAGAAGCAGTTGGCCAGCAGCACAAACATGCCCCTTTCCCCACTGCAGTGTGTTCTCAGAGTTGGTATATATAGTTGGGGGGGGGTGAAGCCCCACACTTTGGTTGGTTTTACATGCTGTAGTGTCTGTTCCAGTGTTGTTTTTGCCAAGTGCTTAGTTTCCTTGTTTAAATTTTTGTTCGATGAGAATATTCGCTGAAATGAATGTTTGATGGTTAGGGTATGATAAAGAAAGTTTTGTTGGATTGAACCTTCGATGAATTAATATATACTCATGCTGGAAGCAGAACAGGCATTAATTTTAGGCATGATTTCAATAGGAATATCATTCTTGCAAACATTTATACATAACACAAAATAATACATTATAATGTTTAAAAAAGAAAAATGAACAGACTGATACAATTGTTAAAAGAAACAGAATTTACTCTGTCATTACACTGAAGAATCACACATAATCAGTATCTGATGGTCAGTTTAAATTTGTCCTCCATTTCATAAAACAATTTGGAAGTCACCAGAACTCTTAGTTATATATTCCTAACATTCTGCAGAGTTGCACTAGGTATTCATCTTAACATCTGGTTTTAAATACTACATGTTTTCATGCCTCTCTATTGTACCTTATTGTGGGGAACATTACTCATTTTGAGTCATGCTCCACACTGTACCACATTGAAAGGGTCTGTGACAAACACTTTGCTAAATTTTTAACACATATTCATGGTTAACATGAATTTTGCTACAGAATTTATAATCAGAACTTTTTGTAAGCATGAATTAAGTTGTGACATGCTGTGAGCTTTCTAATTGATTGTAAATTTTCCACATTTTGGCCATTTGTTCCACGTTATGAAAGACAGCGTCCCACAATTTTGGAGACAGAAGGTTCAGAGCAATGCGTATTAAAAAGTCAGAACTGTTACTTGTCAATTTGAAAGAAATGAAACTGTAATTTGTGAAAGTTAGGGGAAAATTAGCCGTAGAATAATTTAACCTGAGCATTCATCACTTTGATTTTAATAGATATGATACATGTTAATCAAATACAGGGAAAAGAGCAGCAACAAATATCCAGCAGGTGGCAGCAACAGCTAGCCTGAGTAACAGGGCCAATGGCTATAGAGAGAAGGTTGGAATGCAGAGATTCCACAGGAAAACAGCAGCTGACAGTTGTTCATATAACCAGAAAGCCCTGTGGGAGTTCAAAATCTCCATGTCATCCGATGTGTAAATGTTTCTCAGAGGTCAGATGACCCACATCATTATGGTTTTCTGAAAGTGCCACATATGCAGCTTTCTTTATTGGAGTAATAATAATGGCCTAGTGTCACAAAATGGTTTACTTTTCTTTCAGAAATGAACCTTAAGTCCTCATTTAAGGAGCAGACTGAATACCTACCCAGCTTGTATTTGCAGAAAACAGCATAATACAGTAATGAACGAGTAACAAATGCTTTTATGTTTGTCAGAAATCTTTTTTTTTTTTTTTTTTTTTTTTTTTTTACTACTAGAGGTTGCGGGCAGATTTAATTAATTAAAATTCTTAAGCTGACCTTGTAACAAAGAAAGGCTGTAGTAAAGTGGCTAGTAAAATGTTAGTAGTTACAAAGCTTCACAATGAAACTATAGTGAGAAGCAACATTTTTCAAAATGTTGTATTTGTGCTATAGGTCCTTAAATGGCTCTATTGCACATTCTTTCAGAAATGACACAGTTCATCAGCTGCACTTTACTTCAATTAAATAGATTTGCATGTGCGCAAAGGTGTCACAGATCTATGTGTCTCTTTCAAATACACACACACACACACACACACACACACACACACACACACACATGCACCCGCATATACACAGAGTACTTCTCAACCTCTTATTGCAAGAAATCTGGGCAATGTCTAAAATAATGGGAGGACAAAAGCTCCAATATAGGTACAGATTTTAAATATTGCTCTGATAAATTTAAAAAGTTGTTAGAATAGAAGATTTTGTGTTAGCATATATTTTTCTGAAGGATATAAAGTCTGAAACACAAATGTGTGTCATCATCTTGTGACATTAATCCTTGGAGATTTGTGAGAACACCACAAATTTTATGATGATCAGACAAAAGAATATGAGGTGGACAGTTGAGAAGTATCTCACGCATACAGTACACACACGCGCACACACACACACACACACACACACACACACACACACACACACACACACATGCATGTACAAACATATCTTACAATATGATTGTGCATGCACAAACCTATCTTTTAATAGCAACAATTACTATTTAGGGTTGACACTTTGATGCTTCTTCTCTTACTGAAACACTGATCATTAGTTTGAGTTTGGAACCTTCATCTGCATGGCAGATATGCTTCCAGCAGTGTCACATAACATCCACTTCAGAATGTTCATACCTCTGAACCTCTTAGTTCAAGAAATCTGGACAAAGCTTGACATAATGGTGGCACAAAGGCCTAAAAATAGGGACAAGTTTTAAATATTGTTCTTATAAACTTAGAAAGTTGCTAGAACAAGAGGGCATGTATTAAAATACATTTTCTAAAGAATATGAAGTCTGAAACTCAAGCATATGACATTATTTACTAATTTCATTCCTCAGATCATAACAGTGATTTACCAGAAAACCAAAAATTTTATGAGGAACAGATTGAAACCTTGAGGGAAAAATCTGGACATTCTGTGAAAATTTGGACAGTCGAGAGGTATGCCATTGCTCCCCACACCTTTAACAATGATGCATATATAACTCACATTCAGCAATATTGGGTTCTTTCTTATGCCAGTCAGTCATGTCAGGCAAATAAAGGAAATGATTTTGCCATTCATAACAAAATATGAGAAAATAACTGGCATCTGAATTCTTTCACAACTAGCAAAACACTTATTAGGGCCATGAGATACCTTTATATGTGTAGTTGGTATGATGCCAAAGAGCATGGCGTGGATGCCATCTTGTCAGGAATATGATGATGATATATGCAATGCTCAGATGAAATACCACTTATTTTTTTTCTTTTTTTAAGCAACTTTGTACAACTAAATGCAGTTAGGTTGGATATTCATAGGTCCATAGGTTCATAGGTGTGTTGTAGACTAATGGCCCTGGAGCTTTTACAAGCCTAGCCCATAGGATTACCTTGGTATTGTGCCTCCTGACCTTAGTTCCCAATGCCTCTGTTGAGTAGAGCCACTGTAGTGATCCCCGGGGTGAATTTTCTATTTCCCATTCACTCATCAATATTTCTCTTGAAGAGGGCCAGTGAGGTTCTCTGGTTGACATGTATGGGAAGTGTATTCCATAGCATGGGCAGTCTCTGGGTTATGAACCTGTCCCTCCAGCATGCTCTGTTGGTTGTGGTAATGAAGCTGAGGTCTCTGGAGCATGTAGTGCAGAGAGATTGGGATTTCTTTAGATGTAGCATTTCTAACAGAGCTGGGTCAGACATGGCTTTGTAAGTCAAGCAGAGATCGCCTCTAAGTAGGCGATATGAGACAGCGAATAGTTGGAGTTTTTTGAGTCTGTCCATATAGGACAAGTGTTTAAGGCCTAGGATCCTTTTTGTGAGATACTTTTGCATCCTGTCGAGTTGTTGCAGGTGTCTAGTGAGGTACATGCTAAATGGGGCATATTACTCGATGATTGACCTAATGAGGGAAGAGTAGAGAGAGACAATGACCTCTTTCTTCCTGGATGCAAAACCATTAGTAATTAGATGTGCCACATAGAAGGACTTTCTGACCACAGTGGCAATGTGGTGGTCAAAAGAGAGGTTGCTGTCAACCTGTGTTCCCAGATCTCTCATAACATCTTCTGTGTTCAGTGGACTACCATTGATGTGGTAATTTACGGGAACTGGGTTTTTCCCAAAGGGGATGATGACACATATTTTGACACTGAGCTTAAGGCCATGGTTCTAACACCAGTTGTTGGTCTCAGTGAGACCTTCCTGTAGGATGTCAACATAAGCTGGTAAGTTAATAATAGCTCCCAACTTTTAATTGTCTGTGAACTTTGTCAGCCAGAGTCCCTTCGTGTTAGCATGGACTTCAGAGAAGTAGATACCAAACAGGAGAGGACCCAGGACTGAACCCTGTGGGACTCCACTCATGACTGGTCAGCAGTCTGACTTGGAGTCAGCTGCTTTCACGCTGTGGATTCTATCTGTGAGCTAGTTTGCAACCCACCTGGTGATATAGGGGTTGATGCCTAGCTTAGTGAGTTTTTCTATGATTTCTGAGTGGGGAATGGTATCAAAAGCCTTGGCCAGATCAAGGTAGGCTGTATGAACCCCCTTGTCTTCATCCACAGCTCTGGTGACTGACTCAAAGAAGTCAACCAAGTTGAGCAGGCATGATCTACCCTTCACAAAACCAAACTGTGTGGGATCCAGAGTTTGGAGATTCCCTATATCCTTGTTTATTAGGTCCATGATGATGCGTTCCATAGCTTTGCATATCAGACTCATCAGGCTAATGCGGCAATAGTTCCCAGGGTCTGTAGTCACTCCTCCTTTGTGGAGAGGAATGACTGTAGCAGTGCGCTATTTAGTAGGGACAAAGTCTGAGGTGAGGCTGTGATTGAACAGGGCACACAGGTGAGGTGCCAGTTCACTCTGTAGTTCATGTACAATACAGCCAGGGATATTGTCAGGTCCCATAGAAGCTCTATTCTTGGCCTTAAACAGTGCTGTTTTAACCTGTGCAGCAGTAATACTGGGTGCCTGGCAATCAACTGTTATTGTGATTGGTCCTTTGGGGGGAGGGGTAAAGTTGGCACTGAATCTGTCAGCCAGCATATTGGCAATATCGGTTGGCTCAGTATAGGGGGTACCATTGTGCAGCAGCTCAGAGCAAATCTGGGCATTGCCGTGGAGATTCTTTACATAACTATAGAAAGCCTTGTGGTTGTCTTTACTATCTGCTGCAATTCTGTTTTCATAGCTAGCTTTAGAGGATTTGATGAGGAATCTCAACCTTTAGTTGAGAATGATAAGGGAGATTTTCCAGTCTTGAGACTTCACTTTATTCCACATCACTTTCCTCCTTCTGTTGTATAGTTTGTTTATGGCAGGAAGCCACCAGATTGGCTTCCTTTTTTTGGATGAGAGCATCTTGGTGTTATTGTGTATGGTGAGATCCATGGATTTGTGTACGTGTTCGTACAGTGCATTGGTGTAAGATTTGGTGGTCATGCAACTATTCTCCATTTGCATGGGTGCCTTGAAGTTAGCCACCTCTGTTTTTATGAGCCCAAAGTTAGCTTTGGAATAGTTTTTCATGGTAGTTACCTTTGCGGGGTGAGGTGTGGGGTGGGGAGGTGGTATGTGGATTTCCAAGGTGATTAGTTTGTGGGGTGATCTAACCAGAGTTGACTATTGGTGTAGAGCAATGGTCACCCATGTTAGTAATGACCAGGTCAATGATGCTGCTGTCTCTAGTGGGGGTAAGAATGAGCTGATCATGGGCATTGGAATTAATGGTTTCCAGGAAACATTGGGCAAGTGTATTGGTACATGAGTAGTTTTCCTAGTTAATGGAGGGGTAGTTGAAGTCGCCCAGTATGAGAGTGTTAGGTTGGACCCTAATATTCTCCAGTGTGCTTAGGAACATGGAGTGTGAGTCTTGGGACATGGTTGAGGACCTATAGCAGGCTACGACCTGAATCGCTGTCTTACCCAATGTTAGCTGCACCTGAAGTATCTCTGATGCGTTATGTTGGGCCACCAGTCTGGAGGTGTGTGCATCCTTTATGAATATGGAAACACCACCGTCTTTGAAGCTTTGTTCCAAGTTCAGGGGCAGAAAAGTGTGGAATGAGTTATAGCCTGGTAGTGCAGGGGTGCTTTCTGCTGCATTGAACCAGGTGTCTGTTACAGCACAAATGTCGATGTTCTCCATTTTAAGGAGTGCTTTGAGCAAGTACATTTTGAGAGTTAGACTTCTAGCATTGAGCAGCATGACCGTCAGATTGCATTTGTTTGTAGCTGTTATGGTGGTAATTTGGTCTTTGGAATACCACCTAAAAAAGGCACTATAGGGGTGGCAAGAACCTTGGCCAGTATCTAGAAGCCCGGGAGTGACAGATGCAGGCCATCTCTGGCAAAGCATCGAGGTCTGTCAATCATGTCATCCCAGGCAGACAGATACTGGATCCCCTTAGAATGACACCAGAAACTTAGCCTATTGTTGAAATCAATCATTTTCTGTTTGCACTGTGGTATCATTCTGGGTGATGGTAGGATGCTGATCAGGGCTTGGGTCATACCCGCCTGGGCTACATAATCCGAGAGCTCCTCCATGTCTCTTTTCATGTAGTCCAGGGAGGTACGTCTCGGGTCATTCACACCCACATGTACAATGACAGATTCATATTTGTACCTGTTGTTGAGGGACCCGAGTACGTGCATTATGTTGTGGATCCTGGCACCTGACAGGCAGTTGACTGTTACTTTCTCCTTATTCAACCTAGTGAGTGGGACATCATGTGGGATAAGGACAAATGAGTACTGAATGGGGCAAAAAATTGCAGTTAAGAAATCATGTAATAGTCATGAAAGAAATTATAGAGGAAGTTAACATTAATTTTTACCATTACATTTGCTGGTATAAATGCAAATTCCAAGGGAACATAAAGGTAGGTTATTTGCAAAAATATAACTATATTGATACCTGTTCTTTCTTTTTAAGTGTGAAGAACAATTTTTTTTAACTATGAAGATGCAATGTGTTTGATTGTCTTGACTGACAGTGAGATAACACTGTGATGCAGTCTTGTGCATTATACCATATAGACTCTTGATGTCTCTTTTAAAATGTCAAATGTTGAGAGCATTGACATTCATAACAGTGACCCTAGAAGCTCAAAATGGCACAGCATCGCACATAATAGCAAACAACAAAAGATCTCACAGCGCAAGCAGGTGATTGTGTGAGATTGTGGTACCACTAGGTTTAGAATTTTGCATGTTCCTAGCTGTAGTGTAATCTTAGAGTTAGTATATGTAATTAGCAGGGGACTTGAGAGTGCAGGAAACTTGCACCCCTGTAAAAACAAGTACATTTTATCTTTTGTAGGTTGCTGTAACAGCAGTTCAATGTTGTGCTATTTTGAGGTTCCGGGGTTGCTGTTGTGAATGTCGGTGTTCTGAACATTCGACTTTCTAACATAGACCCAGACTCATAATACAGCAAATGGAATGTAATATGACTTCAGCTACCTGGATTTTTTAGCTTCTTAGGTTCATAGGTGTTTACTTTAATCTTTTCCAAATTAATCTGACATGATTTAATACCCTTGGTAATTTTTTAAATGTTGTATATAGGTTTGAATGAAGGGTGGTTAAGCATTTTCAGACTGTCTCTGTCTATAAGAGATATAGGTGCTAGACCAGGGGTCAATTTCTGATTCCCCATCCACTGGTCAAAGTTACACTTGAATTTGGTTAAAGAAGAACTCTGCTTTACATAGATGGGAAGCCTCTTCCAGAGGAACGGTAGTCTCTCAGACACATACCTGTCCCTCCAGCATGTCCTATTTATGTTGCAGGACAGGTTTAAGCCCTATGTTGGGTATTTATGATGCTATTAGTTTTCTGGATGTGCAACAGGTCCAACAGAGTGGGATAGTAGCGTGCTGTTGAGACCATCCACAGACAACCTCACAACGATCTGTAGAACTTTGAGGTGGTCTGCATAGCACATGTTGTTTACACTCTGTATTATTTTTGTGAGGAACCTGTGTGGATGTTCCAGTTGTTGCAAATGCTGTTTAGATGCATACTGAAGGGTACATTGTACTCAGTGTTTGGTATGCTGATGTATGAGTGCAACTGAACAATGACATACTTGGACCTGGATGCCATACCCTCGCAACATAGAATGAGTTTTTCACCACTGTAGACACATGATGGTCAAAGGCCAGGTTACTGTTTACATATTTTCCCAGTTCTCTGACCACTGGGTCTATTCTTATGGGTGTATTATCAATGTGGTAATTTCCAGGAGTGGCACTCTTTCCAAAGAATACTATTATGCATTTCTTTGCATTGAGTTTTAGACCATGGCTTTGGCACCAGTTATTTGTCTGTGTTAGGCCGTTTTTTAGGGTATTTATGTCTTTGGGGGATTTGATGACTAAGTCTAGTTTGCAGTTCACTGCCAAGTTGGTCTTTCAGAGCTCTTTATGTTAGACTTGACATCAGAAAATTAGGTGCCAAAAAGGAGAGGCCCCAGCACCAAGCCCCGAGGGACTGTGCTAGTGAATGGCCTCTTTGTGGATGTTGCCTACCCTATCCTTACTTCCGGTGGCCTGTCTTTGAGCCAGCTAGCTATCTGTTGGTGACATATAGGTTTATGCCTAATTTAGTGAGCTTATCTACAATGCCCAAGAGAGATATTTTACAAAACTGGGAACCAAACAAATCACTTCAAACACAAAACTATCCATTGCTAAGGAACCACAGCTGTGAATAAAATTCAAAATCTACTTTATTGCAGGAATGATTAAGTGCTTTCATCTAAAAATGTTAAAGACTTCTACAGAATCAATCCTAACATATCATTACAAAATTTAAATACCAGTCTTCACAAATCACATGATCTACCACAGCCAATAAAAAAATCTTAAAATAAAAGATGTAGCTGAAGACAAATATAAAATGACTAAGTAAACACCAAATACTTATAAAATACAAAAGCAATCCATCAAAAAATAAATCATGTATTCAGACCAAATAAGACTTTAATCTTAACAAATTAGAAATTGAAATATGTTCATTAAGGCCCAGTAACACTGCCTACCCCTTCGCATCTGCTGACTTTGAGTCTTTTTGATGCTTGTACTGTCTATTTGCCCAACGCTGTATCTAATTTCACTAGTGGTGATTAGCGACTGTACCCCAGCTTAGTTTACTTTATCTCAACCAGTACTGGCCTTTCTATCTAAGATATTTCCCCTGATAACCTTTAGGCCTTGGAGACGTTAGTCTTTTAACAACTTTTTACAAACCTAACCTGTTTATATTTAAGCTTATACTGTCTTGCATCTACTGCGCGAGAGAGTGCAGACTACTTATTCCCCTCTCCTCGATTTGATTTGGCTTACTGCTGTAAATACCCAAACTGACTTCTTCTGCCCTATGTCTGCCTGTGTATAACTAGCGTGGCCTTACACGCACAGACTTGAGTGGGATCTTGCAGTTAATGGGTCTCCCCTCACTACACCTGGTTTTACCCTACTAACTTATTTGCATTATCTATAGCTTCTATTATCGATGTGTATATGACATAGCTTGCTGTAGCCTTAACTCAATTTATCTTCCACAGGTGCTTTGCTCAGCTCTATGTTATTATTGTAAATGCTTGATCTTGCCTGATTGTTGAAGTGATTTATTGTATTTACCACTAAGCTCAGTACTTGGATAATCCTGTAGATTTTGCATTGTTTTAGAACACTGTATATTATACACTTTTTTAACTTTATCTAATACTTTATTCCACTTTTTTTTTCATTCTACTAGCTACCCCTTGATTCACCTTGTGTTGTTGGCTGGATTGAACCTCTCCTTTAACTATCTTAGGGTGCTCTCTGCCTGTTACCCGTGGAAAGTTCAGGACATTGCCTTTTGATAACCCACTACCTCAAGCTACCATCAAAGTATGTCTACTTATACCAACGTGTAATATATTATAATTAAGTTACCCTGCTAGATTCTATTGTTTGCCCCAGCTAAGCTTGCCAGCAGCAGCCCTCTCCCTTACTGCTTATTACCTTCCTCTTACTCCCTTCGAACTGCCACCTAGCCTGTACCTCTCACACTTTGATTTGGCTCTACATTGAGAACCCTTGTGCTTGCTCACTGCACCTCCGCTTCTGCCCACTAGAGGTCTCCCTATCACCTTCTACACTCATTGTACTTGGATTTTACTCTTGCCTAATTCTCCTACTGTACCTTACCTACTTCTATCCCTTTCCTCCTCTTGAGGTTCTCTCTTATCCTCTCCCCCTCAGACCTCTTTCTCTGACCTTGATGCACCTGGCTTTCTCTGATACTTTTTCATTCCTCCTTAGTCTAATCTGTGCAACCCGCTCCGTTCGCCCTGCGGGCTCACTCCGCTCCCCTCCCTACCCCCAATTCCCACCCACCCCCAGGGGTCCTACACTTATACTTCTCTAGTCACACCCCTTACCCTATCAGCCTATCCTCCTCTCTCCCGCCAAACTTATCTCCTCCCCTTGACACACCTCATATCCTCCTCCTCATTTCCTCTTTTACACACTAGCCCTCTTATCCTTTCCTACCAACTCTCCTCTACCTCTATTACTACTCTTTCTATACCTCTCCACACATTCTTACCCCCCTCTACCTTATAGTTCCTTCTATACCTTACCCCTGTTGTACCTGTATATTATCTTTCCTTTCATTACCTACACTTGCTTCCTCCTGACTTCCCTAATCCTTTACCTTCTCCTTATAACCACTTCTAATTTACCAACTTTTAATAATGAGTCACAACCTTGCCACACTGCTTATACTCTCATTTCTACTTATAACTACTCTCTACTCTACCTATCTTATTACCTTGATAGAGTACCCACTCCATTTTCAGCCTAAACATTCACAAACACTTACATCTTCCTTTTATACTACTCTTACTACTTTCTCTAATTGCAATTCCACCCCTAATTACTACCTATCCAAATACCATAGGTGCTCTCACCTGACCTATACCCCACCCTCTGATAAGAAAATAAGGCCTCTAACCCTACTCAAAATTAAACTCACATCTAAGCCTAATGACCCTACCTTACAAGATGGTGACATTCACCCCAACCCAGGCCCCATTTACCCCTCCTCTCAAGCATCTAAACCTTCGTCCAAAAACACCCTCCTCATAGGGCATCTAAACATCTGAAGCATAAACAACAAAGTTGCCTACCTACACACCCTCCTAGATACCCACGGTTTTGACATTCTCTGTCTCTCTGAAACCTGGCTAAAACCAACCACTAAAGATACTGAAATTATACCACAAGGTTATAATATACTTAGGCTTGACCGTACTAAGCGGAAAGGTGGTGGAGTAGCAATACTGTTTAAAAATCATCTTAACATCTCTACCCTTTCAGCCTGTCCAACCCAAGATAGTAAGGTAGAAGCCATCATCACCAAACTTCAACTTAATGCTAAGAAAGCCCTTTACCTAATCTGCATATATATACCTCCTGGAAACAATATACCAATTGTAGAAGACTTTCTCAGTTGGGTTTCCACTAACTACCCCAAGAAACAATAATTCTCGGTGACTTAAACATCGACTGGAATACTATCAATACTAACAATCCCACCTCTCACATTAACCTAAATGGTTTCATTCAAACCATTACCTCTACAACTAGGCTTAATATATCAAGTATGAAACAAACTATTTTAGATTGGATTCTTATAAACAATAAGAACATCACCTACAAAGTAGGGACTATGCCTGACGACCTCAGTGATCATTGCTTAACTTACATTATAAGGGAGAAGACAGACTATCTCCATCTCCCTAATATAAGAAAAATACGGTCCACTAAACACTTTCAAATCGACCTATTTCAAAATGAACTCAGAGCTTGCAACTGGAACCCCTTAAGAACTCTTCCACTTAATGAAGCAGTATCATTCTTTAATTCTACTTTCCTTTTTATTCTGGATATACATGCTCCTGAGCGTACTATTAGAATGAAATCTAAAACAGCCCCTTGGCTCTCAAATGAAACTAAAAAACTAATCCTCTCCAAAAATAAGGCTTGGAACAAATGGAGGGCCCATAGAATTAACTCTGACTTGCTTCACTTTCGCCATCTTAGAAATCTTACCAAAAAGGCTATACTCTCCGACAAAAGAAAATTCTACTATGAACTACAAGAAACAAACTTAAATAAACCCAAACAGTTTTGGTCCTCAATCAATAAACTCCTTTCACCAGGAACAGCTAAAACTCCCTCCCCACTAAATGCTGACCCAAACACCCCTCTCCAAACTGCAAACACTTTTAATTCATTCTTTACTGAAACAATTCAAACTCTAGCTAGACAACTAAACAATAATAACTTCTATCCTCCAAATAATCTAGTAAACTCTTCTTACAATTTCACTCTACAACCTATTCCTACCTCTTTCATCTATAAACTTATTCACAAACTAAAACCTTGTACCCCTCTGCTGACAAACTCCCTTCCCTTTTTCTTCAAAAGGCAGCCAAAGAAATAGCTTACCCAATCACTATACTTATAAACAGGACCATCGAAGAAGGAACCATCCCTGACATCTGGAAAATCTCTCATATTATCCCACTACACAAAGGTGGTGACTCTATTGACTATTCCAACTTTAGACCTATTGCTCTTCTCTCCCCTTTAGCAAAAATTATGGAGAAATGTATTCATCAACAACTTCTACAATACCTCTCTCTTCACAATATTATAGCTAACTGTCAGCATGGCTTTAGACCTCACCATAGCACCACCACTGCCCTCCTTTCCTTTGTAGATACCATTAACAACAATTGCAACAATAATCTTCTCTCTTCTGCCCTATTTATTGACCTCTCCAAAGCTTTTGACATGGTCAACCACTCTTCTTTAATAAATATTCTTGAATCACTCTCATTTGACAGCCTTGCCATCAAATGGTTTACATCATACCTCAGTAACAGACAACAAGCCATTCTGTGGGAAAACCACATCTCCTCCTTACTGCCCATTACTATTGGAGTCCCTCAGGGCTCCATTCTTGGTCCTCCTCTTCTCCCTCTATATAAATGATCTCCACTCTGTAATTCCTCAAGCTACCTGCATTCAATATGCTGATGATTCCACCATCATTTGCTCAGCATCCTCCTCTCCAGATCTCAGATCATTAACTCAAACTATGTTCAACACAGTAGAAACATGGTTCTCTAGACGGTACCTTCTTCTCAACGCTAAAAAAACCAAACTTCTCCTCTTTACCCCCACCACTCGCACCCCTCCACTAAACTTCACCATCTCTTCAAACAACAACACTGTTATCTCTCCTGATACTACAACTAAACTGTTAGGAATAACCATTGATAACAATCTCTCATTTGACCAACATATAAACAATACTATCAAATCAGTTAACAGAAAAATAGGGTCTTTATACCGCATTAAACCATTTCTCACCCCTTCTTCTAGAGCTACTATTGCTCACACCCATCTTATATCTACTCTCTTTATGCCTCTCCTATCTTCACCAACCTCAAGAAAACTAACCTTAACAAACTAGCAACCTGCTACAATAACATTGCCGCTTAGCCACTAGTAAACCTTTTAGAACCCATCACTGCCTTAATCTGAAACACTTAGGCTGGCTGGAACTACAAAACTATCTCACTATCTCACAACTCACAATAGCCCACAAACTACTGTACCAACCTAATAACACTCCTATTCTATCACAACTTATACTCCCTTATAACAATCTCACCTCTCTTCGTTCATCCTGTAAACTTATGACCAAACCCATAAAGGCCCATAACGTAGCTGGTGACTCCCTTTTCACAAACACTGTTGGTAGGGCATGGAATTTGCTGCCTAAAGACTTAACTTCAATCTCATCTCTACCTCTCTTCAAAAAACAAATCAAACTGTACTTCCATAACCACTGGCTTTGTTCCTGTACTACTCCAGGGTAATCTTCCCTCACCCCATCCACTCTGTACCTTTAACCCTTCTGTTTGCTTAATATTTAGCTGCTACCCTACTTCTTCACCCCTGCTGTCCTACTTTTCTCTCTCACCTCCTCTTAACTGTCTCTCTCAATCCTGACTCCTGTCCCATCACTATTATTTATCTCACTTTTTCCTTCTACTTCTCTACCCCTCCGAGCTTAAACCTTTATTCACTATTGCAATTGCGACATTGTACATCCTTTTATGTGCTAGGTAAAATTATTGTGAATCTGATCTAACTTATGTATGATCTCTAACTGTTTGAGTTCCAGAACATATGTTGATTTTATTAACAAGTTGATGTTTATTTCTATTTTATTGTAAGTTTTTATTAACAAGTCTGTTCTTTTATGTTTTGTGTGGAGCTTTTCTCCCCGGGCCTCTACTGAAAATGGACATATATCCAGCTAGACTAGCCCGGTCAACAAATGTAAAATAAAAAATAAAAAATAAATAAAAACACTGTAGCATTTAATCTGAGTTGCATTGCAACTCTCTTTCCTCTATAAGATTCTCCCATGGTCCCCCTAGGATCTTTGAAAATGCAGTCAAGGCCAAAAAACATGAAATAATGGTCTGGATTTGCTTGTATATGTTTTGCTAAAGAGTTTTTTAAGTTATTCTTTTTTATATCTAAACAATGCTCATAAATATGCTCTTTAAGCTTTCTCTGGGTCTTACCCACATAAAATCCTTCACAATTGCCACTCAATGCAATATAGATTACCCCTTAGGTATAACAGGTACAATAAAATGTGGACTTTAGTTTGATTTTGTTAACAGTCACTGAATTCCCTTCTAACAGGAATTTGCATTGAGTACAAAACCCACACATAGCAGTACCATAAGCTTTGCTACTACCCGTTCCTTTAGGCAGTGGATAGTTTTGTGTTTCAAGTGAGATATTGTGTTGAATGCCTTGGCCAGGTTAAGGTAGGCAGTGTTTCTTGTTTTGCCCTTGTCCATGGCTTTAGTGACCTTATTGAAGAAGTCTTCCAGGTTGAGTAGGCATGACCTGCCCTTGATGAAACCAAACTGGGATGGCTCCAATGTTTATAGGTTTTCTGTGTCATTATTTATCATTTCCATGATGATTCTAAACATGGCTTTCCATATGAGGCTAATCAGACTTATTAGTCTGTATTTGTCTGGGTACATTGATGGCCTCCCCTTGTGCAGAGGGATAACAGTTGCAGTCCTCCATTCACTTTGCACAAAGCCTACTTAGAGGCTAGATGGTTAAATAGTAATTACAGTGGGCCTAATAGGCCATGTTTCATTTTGTTTAGGAGGCCCAATAGGCCATGTTTCATGTTGTTTAGGAGGCAACCACGGATAACATCAGGGCCATTGATGCAGTGTTCCTGGCCTTAGAGAGTGCATTGAGGACCTGTTCCACAGTGATAGTTGGAGGAATTGTGGTTGAGGGCATTTCCAGTGGAGTAACTAGGGGGAGAGGGGGTTAAACTGGAGCTAAATTTGCTGGCCAGTAGATTTGTTATGTCCTCTTGCTCAGTGTAGCTGGCTCAATTCATAATTAGTTTGGCACATTGTTTTGTGTTGCCTTTTAGTTTGCAGACATAGATGAAGAAAGCCTTATGGTTGTCCTTTGCCTGGGACACTATTTTTACCTCAAATGTGTCTTTGATAAGCTTGATTCATACCCGGGGTTGTTTGTTTTGATTAACAAAGGCATTATTGCATTGCTTGGTATAGCTCTTCCTGTTTTGGGCCATGATTTTCTTCCCTTTGTTGTACAACCTGCTGATATTAGGATTCCACCAGGGCTTATTTCAGGTAGGTAAAACTGTCTCTATTCAGCCATTTATATGATTTTGTCAGTGTTTCCGTGAATAGTTCTGTATAGGTAGCAGTGTTTTCAGGGTTGGAGGGGACTTGGAATTTCACATAACAGTAGGACGTTAACTTTAAAATAATTATTAAATGTTACACTGTTAAGGAAAGAATGCTAAAATATATTAAGAAATACAAGTAGCAATGCTACAAGAAACATACTCAGAAAGAAATGAGCATGTCAATTTGATAAAGAAAGGATTTCAGGATGGATATTCAGCAGAGTATTAGAGACAAAGGAAAAGGGTGGTATTTATACTAATTGCTAGAGGAGCTCCAATAGTGATAGAAGTGTGAAAAAAGATAGTAATAGTAGATCTGTGGTAGTAAGGGCTGACTGACGAGAATTATGTTGGCATGTATTTATAATCCAACTAATACTGCTATTATGGAGCTTATGAAAATTTTGGGAGAAATAATCAGCTTACAGTGGGGAATATTACTTATAGGTGGGAAATGGAACTTGATTTGCCACAGTCAGGATGTATCTGTGGGATCTAGAAGGGAAAATATAAAAAAGAGGTAGATTTCAAAAGAAATCTATGAAAATATTTGGCATGGAAGACATAAATTCAGTCATAGGAACTCAGACAGAATTTAAATATTATTTCCCAAGGTACAATTACTGGGCTAACCTAGATAAAAATGATATTTCACAATCACATATACATTTCATTGAAAGCTTCAGCAAACAGTCAGTAACTACTTCAGATCATTCACCAATAACAACTAAGATAAAAACGCAGAGTATAGAAGTACAAACGAGACACTGATGCTTCCCTAGCTACTTGTTAAAAAGAGAGGAATTTAGGGAATGGGTAGTGGAAATTATTCGAGAGTTAGTAGGAAAGTTAAACATTTCCTCAGCGGTTATAGTTAGTGAGTGGGATAAAACAAAACTAGAGTTTAAAAATAGGGTAGAAATAAAAGAAAAAGAGATATGGTTAAGAAGTAACGAAAATTATTTAGAGGGGCTGAAAAAGGTTAAAGTATTGCACAATAAGGGAGACCTCACAGAACAAGAAGAGGCACAAATGCATAATGCTAAAGAAAATAAGGGAGTATCTGGATAATATGTATGAGTTTAGACAGACTGCTGTTAAGCAACTGTTTCTTAATAATAACTCCAGAGCACAAAAACACACTTAGCACAACGACTCAGGCAACAGAAAGTAGAAAGGGTTGTTGCTAAACTTAGGGAGCCTGTAACAAGAGAAATAACCAGAGATCCTGTAGAGATATTAGTGGTATTTCTGAAATGTTATGAACATTTTTATAAAGCAGAAAAATATGGAAATGTGAAAAAGCAGAAATGGAAATATTTATGGAAAACGTAGCTAAGCCAAAGTTAGAGGCAGATGAGGCTCAGTAATTAACAGTTATGATAGGAGGAAATGAGATAAAATGATGACATATAATCAAGCTACAGGAACGTTTCCAAGATTCAATCATATTCCTGTGGAAGTTTGGAAGCTAGGAGGGAAGAAAGTGGTAAACACCTGGAAGGTTTTGTTTAACAGTATTTTAAAAGGAGGGGAAGCACCAACATCCTGGAAGAAAACTGTGGTGTTACACCTAAAGACAGTAATGACCCATCAGATCCATCTTCATATAGGCCCATTTCAGTTTTAAATCATGATTATAACATGTTTATGTCTATAATAGCTAAAAGAATGGCAAAGTTGTTGCCAAAATTCATAGATATGGATCAATATGGTTTTGTGAAGGGGAGGCAAACATTTGACATTAATAGAACAATGATGATCCAAAGTGGTGCATAATGTAAGAAAATATCATTGTTGTTGGTGGGTTTTGATGCAGAGAAAGCATTTGACAGAGCTGGGATTTTATGAGTAGGATAATGGAATCATTTGCATTCCCAGATACAATAATAACATTAATTAGGAGAATATATGAAGAATCAGAGGTGAAAATTAAAGTGGGAGGTTTCCTCTCTGATATGTTGTGTCTGAACAGAGGAACCAGGCAGAGGTGTCCTCTTTATCCTTTGTTTTTTGCATTATATTTAGAGACATTGGCAAAGAAAATAAGGGACTCCGAAATTCAGTGATAATATTAGAATGGTAATTAAAAAAAGTTGGCTTTATTTGCAGTCAATATTATTTGGTGCCAAAACCAGAAAAGGACATCTCAGTGTTATGGAACATTCTGAGACTGTTTAAAGGCTTTTCAGGATATAAAATTAATGAAGACAAAGCAAAAGCTATAGCTGTAAACTATGTACCCACACATGAATTCATTCAGCAATACCCATATTTATGGGGACATGATAAATTGGGGTTCCTTTCAGAAGATCGAAGTTCCAGAAAGTTGAACTTCATATGGTCAAGACCATATGATCAGCTTCCCAAAATATTGAAGCTCCTGTATGGAGATCATGGTACAGTGGGGACTGAGGAATTTACCCTTTTACCCATTATACTGCAATCTCGGAGTTGGTATATATAATATATAGGGGGTACGCGGCAAAAATGTAGATTTTTGTAGTTTAGTGTTGTTTGACATTTTAGAAAGTTGATCATTTGGTATTGACCAAGTGACATTCAACTTTCTGAAACTTTGATCTTCTGGCATAGGTCTGATAAAATGGCATATTTAGGAGTATAGCTTAAAAAAGGATTCTGTTATGGCATCTAAGGATATGTGAGAAGAGACCAAACAAAAGATAATACAAAAACAGAGAAACTGGAAGCTCTTCTTTATGGATATGGATAGCAAGACACAAGCACTGAAAATATTTTTAGTCCCTTTGGTTTTTTATACAAGTAAGGCATATTTTTATCAACCAGAGGAGAAGCTGTGGACAGTAATTAATAAAGAGGTGAAGGATTCTATCTGTGAGGGAAGAGGGTGAGGGTCAAGTGGGATAAGCTGAGCCTTCCAATAGAACAAGGTGATTTAGGGTTACCTGATTTGAAGGGATATTAGGAGCTACACAGTTAAGGCTCATATACATGATACAAGCAGGAAGGTATAATTCAAAGTGGAAAGGGATAAGGATGAAGCAGTGGTGGAAATTCAGGAAATAAGGATAAAGTGAGATTTTGTATGCAGATCTTTAAGCAGAATAACAACAGTCTTACAGCATATTATATTTATGAAGTAGCAGAAAGTATTCTAAGAATGAAGCTAAGACAGGAATGAACAAAGGAGATTCTGCCAATAGGGAAGACTGCAATTAGGGCTTACAGAGAACAGGCAAGAGAGGGTTGGAATTTACTGGAGATAAAAGGCAAAAGAACCAATGTATTGGGAGCAAATAACTAGAAAGAGGCAGATAATAGAGTGTAATAAGGCCAAGAAGACATCTGAACTGTATACTAAATACCGCCTTCCCTATCAGGAATTTATATCAGAGTATAGGCAAATAAAAGGGGATAGAGGAATATTAAGTGAAGGACCTGCTCTGGTAGAGTTTTTAGTTGAATCTAGAACAGAAGCTATTCTTACAAAGAGGTGATTACTATGGCATATAGAATATTGTACAATGACAATAGGAATCAATCAGAGGAAGTTAGAAAAGATTGGGAAGAGAGATTGGACAAACAGTTTACAAGGAGAAAATGGAGGACATATATTTTGCTCCCAAACATTTAACAAAGTCTAGAAGATTCAGGATTATTGCTTGGAATTGTTTGCATTGGTATTTTTATACCCCAGGAAGACTCCAAATAATGTTTCCTCAGGTAGATGGCAAATGTTGGAGGTGTGATGGTGAAGAAAGAGATAATTGGGAGCATATGTTCTGGGAATGTAATGAGTTGGCAGACTTAAAAAATTCCCTACAGAGTACTCCATCATAAATATTGGGTGAGCAAATGGGTGTAACTAAGCAAATGATTTTTTGAGCTGGGGTACAGGATTTGAATTGCCTATACATATTAAGGCCTTGTTAATTTTAATTCTGGTGGCTGCTAAAAAAAAACAATTACTAGGAAATGGAAATCCAAGTCTAAACCCACTGTATTTGAAGTAGTCAGTATTGTAACAGAGATAAAAGCATGGGAAGTGTGATCTATAGAAAAGGGTAGGAGTAAACTACATAGAGAAAAATGTAAATTTAATGTTTTGGAGGAGGAATCAAGTTTAAGCGAAGGCAGATATTGATCAAGTTATATAAAATTGGATTGATGATAATTGTATAAATGCGAACATGCTAACATGGTTTGTTTTCTTGTATATAAATGTGTGTTTGCCTCTGTCTTTAGTGATAATCCAATAAAAGTGTTGAAAAAACAAGGTTCCATGGTTAGCTGGGGTCCTGGGTTAAATTTTATTTCAAAGTAGACAGTGTTATTGTCTGTCCTGACCAGTGAGGACATTAAACTAGAGGGATGCAATATTCCCCCATGTTTGTGAGGACCAAGTCAAGAATGTTAGCACCCTTAGTGAAAGTAGACAGTGTTATTGTCTGACCTGACCAGTGAGGACATTACACTAGAGGGGTGCAAAATTACTTCATGTTTGTGAGGACCAAGTCAGGGATGGTCCTCATCCTTAGTGAGCATACAGACCAGATGACCCAATTTGTTTGTGTTGACAAAGTCCAGGTATCTCTGGGCCTGCATGCTTGAGGTCATTCATGATTCCAAGTTTATAGTTAGGTAAAGTCACCCATAAATATCATATAGGATTGAATGGGGAGTGTCTCCAGTTCACTTAAATATGTATTATGAGCTTCCTGGGTCATAGAACGTTTTTATATGTTACTATGATTTGGTAGGGGAGTTTGCTTATGATAAGTTGTACTTGGAGAAGCTCTAGTGAGTCATACTATTTTACCAGCCTTGAGGTGTGTTTTGTATTTGATGTAAACTGACTACACCTTTTGTCCCTTACTGTACAGTACATGGTCTAAATGAGTGGAAGGCATTATAGCCCTTCACTGCCAGGGTGCTTTCCTTGACTTTTAACCATTTCTTAGTAACTGCACAGATGAATATATTCTCCTGTGTGAGGAGAGCTTGGAGGGATGCAGTTTCTTGTTTAGCCTCCTGGCATTAAGCAGTAAATTTATTCTGGGTAGGTTTAGTTATATCAGAAGGTTTAGCAGGTTGGCAATGTCTAAAAAGGCACTATGGGAGTGGACAAGTTTTTAGCCAATATTCAAAAGCCTAGAGGGGGCAGGTACAGTCCATCTCTGACAAAGCAGTGTGGCCTATCAACCATATCCTCCCAGGCAGACAAATATAGTACCCTCTTTGAATGACACTAGAAATTAAGCTAATTATTAAAGCCAATTATCTTCTGTTCATATTGTGGTATCATCCTTGGTGAAGGATGAATACTGTTCATTGCTAGGCTCATACCTGCATGGGACACACAGTCTGAGAGCTCATCATGCCTCTCTTCATATAGTCCAAGGAGGTACATCTCAAGTAATTTAAACCCACATGGACTATGACTGAGTCTTACTGGTATCTGTGATTCAATAACCAGAATGTTTGCATGATCCAGCGGATCCTGGCAACTGGCCATGACTCTCTTTACTCAGTTTGGTGAGTGGGACATCTCCTATGTCCAGAATATAGGGTTGTGTGGTGGTACACATTATGGGCCTAGATGATAGGGCACCTCATGATGTGGTTGCATTTGTTCTGGTGGGTTTTGTTTTCGTAGATTCCATATGATGTTTTTGAGGATACATAATGTAAGTATAGCATCTGTGAGGCCCTTGAGGTTTGAGAAGATTGCATTTAAGAGCCTCCGCATATGTGAGTCTATGTGTCTTGTCCATGTCATGTGTGGCAGGTGTAGTGTGTCTGTGTGTGTGTTACTGACAATGTGTTTGGTATTTTTAGTGATATTAAATGAGACCTTTGCTTCCAGTGACATTGTATAACTTCATCTCTCACATACCGTATTACTTTGCTTTAGAATTAGGTGGCTGGCATTATACATGAGACAGCTGCTACATTATCTCAGGATGCCCAAATCCTCCAGGATGGCTGCAGAGATAGCATGACAGTACATATCCATACTTACAGATCCTAATTATAAGTTTTACAAGGGGATTTGTCAAGAGAGGTTTACAGCTGAATAGCTATGTTGCTATGACAGTATTGAGTACAAGAGATTATATAAGACTAAACTCATAAGACAGAGCTCCTCAATGCTCAAACTAGCTGCTCCGTGCTCAACTAAGTACTGAGGAGAGTTCAGGGGAGGTTTTATATTGAAAGCTTCAACTCAAGATGCTTGTGTCTATACAGGGCACTGCCACACTCTGTTGCACAATGACCAACAGCTCGCAAATGCACCAACTTTAAACAGACACAGAAACTGAATAAATAATCAAAATGTTCTTCTGCCCAATCCGTAAATTATGCTTAAAGATGACATAAGTGATTCCCAGCTCAGAATGAGATCAGACTACTCTCCACTGTCACTAGAGAGCAGACTTAATTCTTAACGTAAAATCAACTCTGTTTTACTAAAACATACAGGAATACAGTAAGCAACAACCAAATACAATGAATAATTTCCTAAGAAATGCTCACAAAGTGCAACTATCATCTACAAATGATAGTAAATTTCAGGAGCACTTTAAAATGATTTAAAGTGAAGAGACACAGCAAATAATAGAAAAATGTAACAATAAGAACAATCAAACTGTAAATAGAAGTCCAGATTATCAAAGTATTACACGTATCTGGTAAGAATGACACAGGACTGAAGCAGGACATTCACAAATGTGTGACGTGGAAGCCAAGCATTTGGAAGCTCTCTGGAAATGAGCCCGGATGTATGTTGTTGGTTCATGTGAAAAACAAGACCACTGCACATATATCCTTGCTGATGTGTGGTCTTAATCTTACCTTTTACTTCACCTGTTTTCTCTCAGTGTCTGCATTTTCATTACAAATCTGTAAGGCACAAGCCCTTCATGGTATTCACATGCTGGCTGATGGAAGGCACACAGCCTTCATCTTTGTGTTTCAAGCCACCCACAGTTTCTCTGCATGAACACTTTTAACACGTACTGGACACTTGTGGTTTTCATACTTGGCTTACAGATCGTCATGTAGCTATAGTATACAAACTAGAATGGTCACTGTTAATGATTGTGACAAGAAAGAACAACAGACGTTCTTATAAGTGATTCATCAGTGGATCAAATAACAGATAAATCTTCTGAAAGAATAAAACAAGATCTAAGATTTGAGGGAAGAGAACATTATACTAAAAACAGCCAGGGATAAAAAAAAAACTTTTTTAATGCCCAGACAAAAGGTATAGTTGGTTCAGGACTTTTCAAAATTAGTTTTGGAAGGCAGTTTATCCATATACATTCCCTTTGTTATATGAATGCTATTTCAACTTATTTTAAATTTCCGGCTTCTTTGGTTATATCTCTCTGAAAAGAGGTAAACATCTATTTCAGACAGCAGATCAAGGTCTTGCTTTTTTGCAGCAGTAACTTGCAAACTATGACGTGCACAACCTGTCACTAAACACACTGAACCAGTCGATGCCCAAATTAACATTTCCTCAAAGGAAACAGAGAGATGGCTAATGCCTTCCTTCTCAAAAAGGCCAATGCTTCTTGGAAAGTTTGCAGCCATTCTGGCCAACACATCACATCCACAAAGAGACCGTAATGACAAAGACTCATCTAAATGAAGCACTTTCACTAGATCATCAGGTGCATAAAGGAGCTACCAGGCAGTTACTTGTGATGTCAGTCAACGACAAGTTTACCCCTCTGTCAGCAGACAGCATGGCAGATGATCATTCACCTACTAAGTCACTGAGCACACAAAATACTATGCCAAAATCTCCTAAACCAGGGGGAATTATTCCACAAATGCAGGTACCAAGCCTGTCCATCCACTTTTCAACGGGGCTATAAGGAAGTCAATGATTCCTCCAGGAAAGAGTGGAGCAGCTAAACCAAAGAAAGCTAAATAAAACGGTCAGAAGACATGAGATTTGGTACTTTAGTGGACTACTTTAGTGGCCTGCTTTCTTCTGGTTTAACTCTGGCTTTGTCTCACTCACCCAGGAAACTGACGGCAATTGATGGATTAGTGGATTAAGTCATTGTACATTGTGAGTATTGTTTCACTATAGTACTACTTACCTGATATGGGTTACTTTCAGGCAGCTTGCTTCTTCACTACAGACATGATAAATGCCTGATTATGTTCTCTACCATCCTAGAGACAATTAGATTTTTGTATATTAGTTTTATTTTAATGTTTGATTACTTGCTTACTCACCTATAGCTGTATGACATTGTTAAGTGTATTAATATTAAAAGTTAGGGGACTGGGATCGAAAGTCAAAGGCATGTGCTAAATCACTATGATAGAGTAATGTTGTAGGAGGTTAAAATAAATGAAGAAACATGAATAAAACTTAAATGAATTATCTAAAGACCCAAAAGTTAAGAGCCTGTTACACATGAGGGATGGTGCTTCTTATATACCCTAACATAGCATGTAAGTCATTGAGCAAGAAACAGATCATGAGGGTAGATGGGCTATAGCCAAAATAAAAAAAAAAAAAACAGAAGGCCTATTAATTATTAGCTCTGTGTATGGGCTAAACACTGATGGCTCCTGATTTTTATACCAATTTTCTTGCATCTTTAGAGGCATTTAATACTGAGCAAGTTCCAGCTCTATTAGGAGATTAATTCAATTTAGTCCTTAATGAGGCATATATACTAGAGCACAAGACATTGTGCATACTATTTCTGAGTCTCTAAATCTTAAACGGCATCTGGAGACTTATACACTTTACAGACCTAGGCTTAAATTTCACATCCCCTACAGGTAATGCCAGTAGTAGACTTGACTATTGTCTCCTTTCTCATACTTTGGTTACAGATGCTACTGACCTACAAGTTGTATCCTGCTCATACTTTAATCATAATAATGTTAGGATAGTTATCAATTGGAATGTATACTGGGGATAATAGGAAATGGAGGTTAGACCCCCTTATCTTAGCAAACCTGATACTAAATAGTTTATCAAAACTGCCGTGGATGATTATCTTGGGCACAGTCCTTTAAAAACTATGTCAGTCTTCACATGGTGGGAGTCTTTCAAATATAACCTGAAAAATATTTGTACAGCAGCTAAAGCCAAGCTCTTGGGGGACATAAATTCTTGTACCGAAAAGTTGGTGGCTCAAGTCAAAGGTCCCATTTTAGAGATAAAGGAATTATGAAATATTATAGATGCTTACAGAAACTACTGAAGGAGTATCTGACTGAAAGGTCCCAAATTTATCTAAAGAAGGCAGTCTTACAAGAGTGGACACAGTCTGATAAGCCTGAGAAAATATTAGCTTTTAAAGTCAAAAGCAGAAGAGCAAAGAACAAAACTCATTACCTATGAGATAAGCAAGGGAAATTAATCAAGTAAAGTCTACCAAAGCCAAATTTGAGGTAAGTTTGGCTTTCCAGGCCAAGGACAATCATAAAGCATTTTTTAGCTATGTCACATCCTCAAAGGCAATGCACAATTGTGTGCAGAGCTCATTGTAAATGGAGCCACCTATACTGAGCCAGTAGATATAGCAAACCTCCTGGCTGATAAATTCAGCTCCAACTTTACTCCTCTCTCCTCCTCAACCTTCCCTCAGGAAATTTCATCAAATATAACTCCCATTACTATCATTAGGGAACAGGTCCTTAATGCTCTCTCTAAGACCAAGAACACTGCATCAATGAGCCCAGACAATATCCCAGAATGCCTTCTAAATAGCATGAAACATGACCTATCAGGGCCTCTGGAATTACTATTTAACTGTAGCTTCCAAACAGGCTTCGTGCCTCATGAATGCAGAGAGGCAACAGTCATCCCTCTGCAGAAAGGTGGGCCATCTACAGACCCTGGAAACTACAGACCCATAAGTCTCACTAGTTTTATATGTAAAGCCATGGAAACAATTATCATGGAAATGATCAATAGATATAGTAAACCTCCAGACACTGGACCTAATTCAGTTTGGTTTTGTCAAGGGGACATCATGCTTACTCAGCCTGGTGGATTTCTTTGAGAAGGTCACCAAAGCAATGGATGAGGGCAAAATTATTCACACTGCCTATCTTGACCTGGCCAAGGCATTTGACACAATACCCCACTTGGGCATTGTTGGCAAACCCAAGAGGTTAGGTACAAACCCATATGTCACCTGGTGGATAGCCAACTGGCTCACAGATAGGACCCAGGATGTCCACCTCTATAAAGAGGCCAGTCACAAGTGGAGTCCCTCAGGGATCAGTCCTTGGACTGCTCCTTTTTGGCATTTACTTCTCAGACATTAAGGCCTATGTCAGTGGTCTCTGGCTGACTAAATTTGCAGATAATTGCAAATTAGGCACCGTCACTGAATTTTATACTGACACAAATGTTCTCCAGGAGGGGCTGACACACGAAACAACTGGTGTCAGAGCCATGGACTAAAACTAAATGCCAAGAAATGCATACTAGTATCCTTTGGGAAGTCATCCATCCCTGGTAACTATCATATTGACAACACACCCCTTAGAGATGACCTAGTAGTCAGGGACTTAGGGACACACATAGATAGCAATCTAACCTTTGATGATCATGTGTCTACAGTGGTGAGAAAATCATTCTATGTTGCGCAACTTATAAACAAAGGTATGGCATCTAAGTTCAAGGAAGTCATTGGTCCACTGTATTCGGAATTCATCAGACCTATCATTGAGTACAATGCCCCCCTTTGGTATGTACCTAACCAGGCATATCCAACAACTGGAATGTCCACAGAGGTACCTCACTAAAAGAATACAGGGTGTAAGTAATATGTCTGCCGAAGATTTACTGGTGCCTCGGCTATTGCCTTCATAGGTTCCAAGAGGCACCAGTAAATCTATGGCAGTCGGTTTTGGCTCTGTGTGTTTCTTTTCTTAGTTTTATTTATTCCATCAACTTTTGGTTGGTTATTTATCAATTATAAGTAATATGCCCTATGCTGACTGCCTCAAGGCCCTATCCCTGTATTCTGTCTCCTACAGGTTTCTGATGGGAGATCTATGCCTGGCATACAGGGCATTATCAGACCTCACTCTGATGGACCTCCTGGATATCCACAAAACAGAAAGTACCAGAATTACCCATTCTAAAGACTTAAACCTTGCCTGTGATATAAATAGAACTTGCTGGAGAGATAGGTATGCATCCCAGAGACTACCCCTTCTATGGAACAGGCTCCCTATCCATGTGAAGCAGAGTTCCTCCCTAACCCAATTCACGTGCAACTTGGACAACTGGATAGGAAACCGGAAATTCATCCCTGGTTTTGCACCTATGTCTCTAATGCAAACAGGTAACCTTTAAATGGTTTATCTCCCAGGCCCATGCTTACACTTATCAGAGATTTGGGATACATGGCTAGGCTTAAAAAGGCCCTTGTGGTTGTTAGCCTAGTAAGCACCTATGAACCTATAAAAGTTATCAATGAAGAATTCTTCATGTATTATGGGTGTTACGTATGAGCAACAACTACCAAAGGGTCATTCAGTCCTTAACAGACCTTGGGAATTCCCTAGACAGACTGCCCTTTCTTCAGGCATTTGCAGCCTATAGATCTATGTTGGGACAAAATATTACCATCCAGGAGGTACTGCAAGCAATCTGTCTCACCCTGTCAGGAAAGGCTTCTGGCCCAAATGGCTTAACAACCAACCTTTATAAAATCCTTAAGGAACAATAAACACCAACAATATACAATTTATTTTACACTATTATATATTCAGGTAAAATGCCCTTGTATATGATTAAATCATGTATAATAGTTCTTCAAAAGCCAAGGAAAGACTCTGTAAATGTGCCTAACTTTTGGCCTATTTCCCTCATAAATGTAGAACCTAGAGTCTTGGCATCCAGGCTCAACAAGGCATTGTATGATTTAGAGCCACCAGGTCAAGCAGGGTTTATCAAGTTCAGGTGTAGTTCAGACCACTTACATGCACTAATACTGTATATGCATCATTAAGAGGTATAATCAGCCTGTTGTGGCAGAACTTGACTATAAAAAAGCGTTATATTTTATTAAATGGGACTATATATATGGGACACCCTTAAAAGATTTGAACTAACTCCTGAATTTATTAAAGCTCTAGAGTCATTATTTTCTTCTGCTTTTACAAGATTTTGACAGATATCCTGATCCCTTTTTTAATAGCCATAGGACTACCCTTGCACTCTAGATTAGACATAATGCCATTTTAATAGGTTGGGATCTGATAGCTATGGAATCATGTATCATTCTGTTCGCCAGTGACTGCCTTTTACTAACACAGAACCCCAAATTCGATATTCCTACCAGCTGGAGATATTAACAAATATTCATGGGATCTCAAGTCTAAGAGTTAATCTAGATAAAAAAAAACATACTCTTCCTAGCCAATAGGACAGCTATAGACCTTTGTAAGAGCAATTGGCTTTCCCTTTAGGTTGGTGTCAATCACCTCCCAAATACTTGTGTATCATATTGGCAAAGGACTATCTGGAGTTGATTAACCTAACTTAAAGCCTCTGTGGAATGATTTATTTTATCAGTCCACCATACATCTCAATCTTTTAGTGCAAGAAATCTGGACAAAGCCTAAAATAATGGGGACAATGGCCCAAAAATAGGGGCAGATTTTAAATATTGCTCTTATAAATGTAGAAAGTTGCTGGAATAATAAGATTTATGTTAGCATGCATTTTCTGAAGGACATCAAGTCTAAAACTCAAATGTATATCATTAAACCCAGAATTGATGGAATGCTCCACCTAAAGAAAACCATATCGCCTCGAGCCACATGCTCTAGGGATCTAAACCTCACCACAACAAAGGATGCACCAGAGACTTCCGATGCTTTGGAACAAGATTACAGTCTACATTAGGCAGAGCTCCTCACTAAAACTCTTCAAGAGAAACCTTCATGAGTGGATGGGAAACAGAAAGTTTCCCCCAAGGATCACTTCAGTGGCGCTGCTGGACAGAGGCACAGGGAACTAATCTAAGGGGGTGGCAAAAGCCAACACATTCTGGCTAGGCTTATAAATATCTTCGGCAGATAGCCTAGTACCTACCTATGAACCTATGAACCTGTTATTTAATGGCTTAAATCCTCAGTGATTTGCCAGAAAAATGACAACTTTTATGAGAAACAGACCAAAAATATGAGGCAATAAAATGGACAGTTGAGTGGTATGCAGTTCACAAATGGAGGAAAAGCTATCTCTCTTGCTGGGGCCCAATATTAGCATTACAAACAATGTGGTATCCTAAATTATGTTATGTTTTAAGGAACCTCTTCATACCCCCACCTCCATCTAAGTGGCTCAGGAAAATAGAGTTCATAACCCAGCTTGTGTGGGAGGGTAAGAGGAACATCATCCCCCATACTGTGTTATATTTGCCAAGGAAATATGGCGACTCTGGGCTACTTGATGTCTGCCATGTAGCTGAGGTGTCAACCTTGACTCCATATCTGAACTCAATGACCCCGCATTTTTTCTTATAGTCAGATTTATAGTTCAACGCACAGGGCATTACTATGTTATCTCTCAGCCTTTACCAGCTTACTTGAAGCCTTCATTGAATGTAGAACATAAAGCTCTCAAAACACAATACAATGTACACCCTTTATCAGACATCTGTCACACTAAGGTGCCTATTTGGGGGGCTCCTTTCTTAACAGTCGAAGAGAAAGTGATACTATGGCACTCCTGGGAGATAAATGGTTTAAGGAGCATAAATCAATTTATAGACCAGGTTAATGGGTCCTTCTGTTTCCTGTCTTTTGACATTCTGAGAGAATGATGTGCTTTTCATGCCAAGGACATCTGCAACTACCTTCAATTACACAATGTGCTTTTCATTTCTCCTTACCAGGAATGTATTAAACAGAAATACTGTACTGAACTAAGCTGCTGGATTTCTTATCAAGGACAGTAAGCAAAATTAGTGAAAGAAATCCTCCCAAATCTAATCTCTTTTGTCAAAGCCAAATTAGGTTGAGGTCAGACAAATGTTACAGGACTACTATTACAGATTTGGGGGTGACATATCTGAACCTTCAATTTAGAAACAACCTGGCCTACTGTTAGCCCTTGCAAAGACTCTCAGACCATTGACTTATCAACTCAAACTGTTATTCAGCAGCTACTGGACCCCAGCTTACTTAGTAGAAAAGGATTATAATGATTTGGGCACATGCTCATTATGCCTGGAGTCAAAGGCAGACAAAACTCCTCAATTTGAGGGTGTACAAAAGTTAAAAACCTCTGGAGCTGTGTTGCTGAAACAACTTTCTGTATTCTTAGTTCTTTCTTAAGTGTCAAGACTTCCATATGGGTAGTAAGGGAGTACCCTACTAGCTTGGGTCTAGCTTGGGTCTAGCCCACACCCAGACTCTGTAGCTTTTACAAGTTGCTATGATAATGCAACTATACATTTCATCTTAATGGAAAATGCCAGATTGAATATCAACAAAAGGCTGGGAGTACTTTATTGAAAGATATGTTCAATTTATTTTCCCTGATATGATTCATCATGACCCCCTCATCTCTTTGGTCAATATCTGGGCACACATGATGAATATATTTATAGACTACTATGGGACCAGACAGATAAGCATTTAACACCTAGGCACATAAATGTCCATGTTGTTAATTCATTACTGAAACTCTTCCTCCTCTTTCTTCCAGTCCCTTGTTACTATTGTTATTGTTGTACCTATAGTTGTTTAAGCCTGTTTTGTTCTTTGTGTGTAAGCATCTTATTAATTCAGTTGCAGTGTTGTTTAGCTGTATTTATTGTTAAACAGTGTTGTGTCTGTCAACTTTGACCTTATATGAAAAATGTTCAAATTGTTGCACTTGCATATTGTTGTTATGCTCTTATTATTGATTTGTCTCATTTAGTTCATTGTTATTGCTGTTTCACTAGTTACCTGTTTTGTCAGTAAACAAACAATCAAGCAAAAAATATCATATTGCCCATTCATATCCTTTCTTCAGTATTACAGACTGGATGGAAGGGTAGACACAGATGGCCTCTTCAGACCATCTTAAATGCACTGACTTAATGTTAAGAATGAAGATATAGCTCATTCCACAAGCACATGGACCAACATGACATGCAGTAACCTTGAGATCCTGTAGTTTTGCAACAATATCCACAGTAAATTTTGGGGAATACATGCACATGTCTTCTCCAGGTCCTGATCACACACATAGACAGTACTGACAAACTCCTGTGACCTTTTCAATATTCAAGGAGTAACAAACATTTGACCCAATGACATACTGCATTGCCCCTACTGAATAAGAAGCCCATCTATCAGATGAAACTGGCTTTTCTGGGAGACTGAGGATCATTATTCTTCTACAACTGGAACAAGCCTCTTTGTCCCCCCCCCCTTTGTGAAAAGGCTGCAAAAAACACTCAGAGGAGCTTGAATCTTCACTATGCAATACCTTAAACCTCCTGTAATATAGGCCTGTGGGATATATACAAATGACCCCTTAAGGACATGCCAGTGTTTCAATTACATCATTTCTGAATGTCCATGACTTTTTATTTTTTATTTTTAAGTCTTTATGGGTACATTCAGGCCAATAAAGCCAAACTTCATTAGCTGTAGACTTGCATGCTTTGTACTTTTACTGACCTTGTCAGTACAGCATAAGTGGATTGTTTGGCTATACTTCAGAAACATAGAGCTTAAAATCAATACTGATGTCCATAAACAGTAGGGTGTCTGCAAAATATCCCGGCTAATACCCAGATCAAAGGGCAAAAAGGTCACCCAGACAAATCATTCAGTAAAACCTGTAAGAAAGCCCCAGCTATGCTAGAGTTTTCACTAGTTAATGTTAAACCTCCTGTAGTGGAGGCACATTGGATATATGGAAAAGACCCCTTAAGGACATACCAGTGTTCCAACTACATGACTTCTGAATGCCTATGGCTTTATGCATACATTCAGTCCAATAAACCTAAACCCCAATCCCAGTTAGCCGTTCTAGATGGATTGTTCCTATGTTCAGTGAAGCATTGAAAGGACGTTAACCCTGACAGACAAACAATATCCAGTACCCTCATCACTTTTCTCAGGTGCAGATATCATTCTCTCATGCAACCTTGTCACAGTGAACCAGTTTAATTTTGGCAGAGGCATCAGTGACAGGAATTGGCTAAAGCCCACCAACTGACACCTTAAAGAAACCTCTCTGGTTCAATACATTCTCAGAGTCTTCCACCTCTTGACAATATCCCCATTTAAGGTCAGTTTTTCTCTGTCCTTGCTCAGAATATCCTCCTGGGCAATACCCCAGATGATGGTTTGCAAGAACCTCTTTGTGCCCATCTGAAAGTCATTTCTGATGCCCTTATGATATTTCTTTCAGACCCAGATATTCACTTTGGTGATTATTCTAGATGTTATGTCCCTGGCTTTTAGGTAGCTATAGGTCACATTTAAAGGCATTCCCTACTTGTATTGCATGAAAGGCCTCTCTCTTTAACTTAATGACTTCTGTCACTGCTGTTGTTCACTAATACAAGCACTGTACCTATTCTATTTATTTGTTTAGTGAGTTAATAAATTAATTAAGCAATCGATTGATTAATTATGCTTTTGTCAACCAGGAATATCTCGGTGGACATAATCCATTTTCAGGTGAGGCCTGGGAAGATATGCTTCATAGAAGAACTGCACTATGTAATCCCAAAATACTAAAATCCTGAATTTCAGTATTTCGAAATTACATAGCCGAAAACATAACTACAATACAAAATCCCGAAACCCAATAACCGCGAAATTTAAAATACCGAACGTATTCTACACATACAGCACACACACACAAACATACACACAACTTCCCCCCACAATCAAATATATAATACTACACTACAGATAAGCAGGGGGGGCAGGCCCCCCTGCACCCCACACACCCCTACTTAAATATTCTAACACAGATGTCGCACAGACACACAAAGGAAACTCACACCCACACATTTTACAGTCCCTTACACACACACACACATCACAGTCACAACACACTTACACACACTAAAGCCCCTAACCAACACACTTACACATGCATACTTACCTAAACTTCTACCCATCCATTCACACACAGCACAACCAGAAGCACTAATTCAACATCTCTGAGCTTCGGGATTTTGAATTTTGCACTTCTGCGGGTTTCGGAAATTTGTGCTTTTGGCTATGTAATTTCAAAATACAGAAATTCGGGATTTCAGTATTTCGGGATTACATAGTGGATCCATATATATATATATATATATATATATATATATATATATATATATATATATATGGATTCACTTTATAATCTTGAAATACTAAAATACCAAATTTTAGTATCTCAAGACTATAAAGCCCGAAATTGAAGTTACGTGAAACTGAATAATATCGAATGTGGAAATGTCGAATCCGCAGTTGTGTTGGCATGTTTGTGATGTGCGGTGCGGTTTGTGGATTTACCTGGGGATTCAGGTAAGTGGTGTTTTTGTAAGAGTACTGGGTAGGGATTATAGTGTGTGTGAGTGTGTGTAGTGGTGGGTTTTATGTGTTTGTGTGTTTAATGTGACCTCTGAGTTAGTATTCGTAAGTAGCGGGGGTGTGGGGGGCACTTATAGGTAGGGTAGGTGTGTTTGTTATGTTTTGTTTGTACGTGTTGTTTTATTTGTTGTAGTGTAGTTAGGTAGTGTATTTGTGCTTGTTTGTGTGGTGGTGTGTGTATGTGTATGATCGCAATTTTGAATTTTGCGGTTGTGGCTTGTTGGTTGAATTTTTGGCTTTATAGTCTTGAGATAGTAAAATTCGGTATTTTAATATTTTGAGATTATAAAGTGAATCCATATATATATATATATATATATATATATATATATATATATATATATATATATATATATAGATATATATATAGATATATATATATATATATATATATATATATATATATAGATATATATAAATATATATATATATATATATATATAGATATAGATATAGATATATATATATATATATACACACACACACACACACACACACACACACACACACACACACACACACACACACACACACACACACACATATTACACTATAAATTCAATCAGTAAATATAAACTCTACACCAAGAGATGTCAGTAAAATATAGACTAAAGGCCAAGAGATTCATTTGGGTGAGGGAGTAGAAATGTATATCTGATACCTTTATCTACATCTTTGTATTATATTATAGTTAGCATATCAGAACATCATTATTTGTCTTCTGATGCTTCCAAACTTTAAATCCCTTTCCCCACAGCATAGCTTCTTCCTAGACAATAGCACAGCTTTGAACCACAAATGGTTTGTTACACAGAAGTCCAAGTGCAGGAGTGGCTTCCCTTACTGAACAAATGAAACACAATCATTCACAATCCAATTTCTCAGTTACAGGTGATTCAGAATTTCCCTTACATTGCAGCCACCTGCAAACAGAGAAATTAAGTGTTTTTTTTCTAGTGAGCAATCTTCCCTGCACTCTTATGTGGGGGCAAGATCCTCTTATTCCCTTTATATATATATATATATATATATATATATATATATATATATATATATATATATATATATATATGTAAATACTCAGTGGGCTACACATTGGTCGTGCACAAACAGTGAAGTTACAATGTCCACAATGCAACTTGGTGATCTACAGCCATCTGTAAATAAGACAAATTTGATCAGGCATTTAAAACCTAATCACATTGCCAGCAGTCACTCATAAGGAAGGCCTCAGAATGATTTACAGGTATAATCACATGACATAAAATGGATTATAAACAAGGCTAGTATAATGCTGGTTGATTCTTTGTATATGAAGTTCTAATCTATACTAAGTAAGATAACATAGTTTTATAGTGAGCTTTATATGCATTTGGGTGCAAAGACCCTCAAGGAACGCAGACTCCTTTTGGCTGACTGGTCAGTAGTAGAAATGAATGCCAATAGTACATCTGTGTTCAAGGCTGAAGATATTTAGTACTTCCTGTATGGTATAAAATGTAGCAAACAGTTTAGTACATTTTTTTGCAAGAGAGAGCCTTTTTTTCTTGTTCTCATTTCCTCAAGTATAAGGATTTTTTTTTGCTCCTCAACGTATAGTTGAGTGGCTCAGAATGAGGAACAACACTAGGCACTAAATGAGCAAGCTATGGCTCTGTGTAAACCCAGCATAGTCCTTAATATCTCATCACAAATTGTTTTAATACCAAACACAGCTTTCTCCCTGACTGTATTATCATTAATACTATAAAGGTCGATTCAATTTCAAAGTTTCTTTTTCAACCATTTACTATATGATAAGTTAATGACACTAGAAATTCTTTCAGGAAATTTTCTTTGAACACCTTTCAGCAAGCGTATTTCAGTTAAACTATAAACACAGGATACTCTGCTGTATGCATTGATTGGTAAAATGATAGAATTTTAGAAATTAATTAAAACAATTTAATCTGTTTGAGAAATGTTTTCATATAATAAGCCAACTTACTTTAATGCTTTGCTCTTGATTAGCAGGACATTTTTCTTTAGAGAGTTTATTACTAGCTTATGAATTTGTACTTTATAAACTGCTGAAAAGTCATGGAAACAAATGCTGAAATTTCAGAATTAAATTTCCTGCCTCATTCCTACACGAAACTTCTTATTTATCTGAAGTACATTTAATCCCAAATATCACAGCTCATATCCTTCTCAATATATTTTACCATCTGGCAGATTAAATGGCCAGATTTACTTTTGGTTACTCTTAATGAGTGGTACCTACCCAACCAGTAGGGGCATGAGATTCCCTCAAGAGACTTTCAGAATATTTCTGGAAATGCTCATAGTCACATTTTAACAAACAGAATTTGCATCTATTAATAACACAAATATTTTTTTTGGATCTGTTGATGACTTTGATATTGTATTTTTGTGTGGGGGGTAGATGGCTATTAAAAGTTATTGGCTTTAGTAAAGATTTTAGCTAAAAAGATAATCATTAGGAGACTAAGAAAGTTTCGGATACTGGATATCTTACGTTCTGGGTTTGAGTTTATTTGCAGTTCTGTCCTGAGTTTCACATTGCCATTTGTTTCTTTCGTTTTTTACCTTTGTGACTAAACTCTTTCATGTTTATTTTTACAAAACCAGGCAACAATAACAAAGCATTCTCTGATGAAGTCTTAGCTAATTACAGAGACAAAAGTGTTTACTAATAACGTGTTCACTGTTTTTTTTTACTGTTGCCTCGTTTTGTTAAATATGAATGTGGTTGGTTGCTTCCCAGAGTACCTTTTTTGACAGATGTATTTCAGTAATGATAAGCCATCAAGCATACATAATCAGTGAAAGCCATCAAACAAGCAATTAACAGTGTGTGCCAGTTTCATATTGCTGATGGCAGAGGTGTACTGCAAATCAGGTATCAGTATTATCACTCTAGGAAAACTGCTTAAATTCACATGTGGAATTGTTCACAAGAAACCAGCCAAACATTGTCAGATTATAAGATCTGATAACACTAATGTTAGCATGTAATTGAAAACATACAAGCATGTGCTTTATGTATAATTATTGCTATGAACCCAAACTATTATTTTTAAAACACAGTAGCAACATATCTTTAATGGAACATGATTCAGTACCATGTCAGAAAGAGAAACCTGACTATTCTGCATATATTTTCGTTTCTCTGTAATCTATTATATCCCACAGTGTTTAATATCTTGCTGAAGTCTAGATAATCATATCTAGATAATGAAAAGTAATTATCCCTCTTCTTTGCTGTACCTGTTAACAAACCACAGATCTGTATGAGACTAGAATAGGACACGAAGCTCTGGATGCTAACTACCACAGACTAGCCCTGAGTTTTTCTCATCACCTCATCAGTTATAGATGTGAGACCGACTCTTCAAAATATTCTGGTTACCTGACTACTTGATGAAAATAGGGAGTGTGTAATATGAAATCTATTGCCTTCTCCAATAGAGAACTGAAAGAGAGGAAGTAGACAGATATGACTAAACTCTCTCTCATCTCTACCACCAGGACTTCGGGCATCTTCTTATTGTATATGTTATAATACCGGTTTACTATCAAAATTTAGATTGGCACTTACGCAAAGCTGGGAAGGTCAGAAGGCTGTTTTCAAGTTTTTGTGATGCAGATCCAGAAAATGTTCACCTCAACATTAACAAATGGTAATGTGCATTTGCTAATGTGGAGTTGATGTTTTGATAGATTGTACTACAGTGGGGATCAGGAAATGTACCCTTTTCTTACTGTAGTGCGATCTTGGCATTGGAATATATAATATGCAGGGAGTGTGGGGGGTGCACGGACATTCGACATTAGAACTTCCGGTGTTCAAATGTCAATTCTGTGTTACCATTTCTGAAATTTTGGTTATTCATTATTAACAATTTTGGCAAACTGGTTCAATCAAAAGATGGAGTATTATTTTGATTTTCCACAGTTTGATAACAAACCATAATAACCTATAAGGAGAGTATTCTGACAAGCAGTTCTGTGAATGAGATCGGTTTACTTTATAACTTTTTGATTGATGTTGTGTTATGGAGTCAGGAGAGACTGGGTGGCTGGAATGTGGAAAACTGAGTAACTTGACAGAACAATGCAGGCATCCATTTTATTTCAGAGGAAGTTAGGAAAGGACAATGATAAGGGGCATACCAAGGAGCCATAGGGTAACCTTCCAAAAATCAGAAAATCTTTTCTTTCCCTGCACATCCTGCACATTGCTATCACTAATGGTCACTACAAGGTGACTTTTTTTAACCAGTTTTAATTAGCAACACCAGTGTTCCAAGTGTGCACACTAAACATCCTTGAGGTTGCAGACTTGCCAGGGGTCAAGAATGTGAACTCTGACAACTTATAAATCATACCTGTATCATTCTTTAGACACTAAATTACTTTGTTGAAGAATCGGCATGTTGGGTGTACTATGATACTATAGTAACAATCATCTCCAAGGATATATGTTGGAAATATCTCAACTTAGTGCAGTGTCAACTTTCCTGACATTACCTTACCTTCTTAAGTTCAGCATTTACATTGTGAAACATATTAAGTAGAAATTATTATTAAGTGCTAGGTCTGGGCAGTAGATGCAGCATATTCTGCTTTATCCTGATAATGGATCTGGGTGAACAAAAGGTGGGTGACTGCTCTAGAGAGACTTAGTGACCAGAAGATGCTACAGTGGCATTACAGGAGGAAATGAGCATGACTAAGTAATGGGGACTGAAGGTAACAATAACAAGAAATATGAAACTGGGTCTTCTCTACAGGAATAAGACATTTTTTGCTCCCAACTCCAAAGCTACCCTTGCTCAAGCCTATCTTCTTCCATGCCTCCTCTACACCTCCTCTATCCTAACTTACCTCCAGTCAAACCTTCTCTTTAAACCAGAACAAGTTTACAATAACATAGCCAGATTTGCCAGTAACTGACCTTATAAATCCCATCATTGCCTTCCCTGAAACAGCTTCAATGGCTGGAATTTCTCCAGCTCTTACTACTTGCCTAGATGCAGCTCACACACTCCCTACTCAACAAATCGCTACCCTGCCCATCACTCTCTACTTTGGTATCCACTTATACCCCAACTCGGTCTCTTCGTGCCAAGAAGATTCACCTGCATGAAATACATTTTATTAACATCCTTTACCTCCATTCTTCTAGCTACCCACTTTTTGCCTATGAACTGTCTCTAGCCTCCCCTTCCATACCTTTTTATTTCTCCCCTGTGTTAAACCTTCTCCTTCACACACCTCATTCAACCTGCTTCACCATGCTCTTTTGACTCAGTATTCCTACATCTCCTTGGCATCATTCCTCTGTATTTACAAACTGCTCCAAGCATCTCTTTTACCCTGTCTATAGCAGCCAACTCGCTCTTCTATGAACCTATTTATAAGCCTAAGCCTAATAGCCAGTATAAATAACGTACCCCGTACTGTAGTAGTCCTATTTATTTGCTATTGATTGCTCACACATATCTCATTCTCTTTTGTCCTATTGTTCAATCTTTAAGATATTTAGCACTGTCTGTAACATATGCAATACAAATAAGGTATTCCTGTACTGTAGTAGCTCTCCTCTATGTAGTTAATGTTAATGTCCCGCATATCTTATTTCTTTTCTCTTTTGGTTTAATAGTTATGGCTACTTTCTCATCTCTCTTAACGTTTGCTTTTTGTCCTCCAACCACTATCTGATAGCTGTTAGTAATGCTTTTAGAAGATTGGTACTCCTCTCTCTTAATGGAACCTTTTGTAAACATGATGTATGCATTGTGTGGATTTTTTTTTTCTTCATGCCCAACCAAACTGTCTTGGTAAACAAATGCTAATAAATAAGGAACACAAAGGACAAATGACATAAAAACCATCTAAATGAGGATGAAAGGGGGTAACAGTGAAGAGGAAAAAGGATAAGAGCTTAAAAGTAGGCTGAAAAAAATCAAACTGATTGATTAAAACTTTTTCCAGGCATATTAACAAACCAAGGAATAAACACAAAATAGTTTCCACAGATGTACATAAGATTAACCATAAGGAACCTCTGGGACTGAGGTTTTCCATTGTTCCTGCAACTACTTGTACATATAATCATTCTTGCCTTAGAAAAAAAGGAGTCTGACTTTTCATTTTTATAGAATATCATATGAAACAGTGTCTCAATTAACATCCAATTGCACATTCTTCTTTGCTTTGGAACTTAGGATAATGTCATTTCCTGTGCCCATTCTACATAGCTAGAATTTAGCAGAAAGGGATGCAGAAGGTGATTACAGTACCCGGTGTTTTGCAATGTGAAAAGAAAAAACAGAGTACCACCCCAAAAAAGTTGCATGATGTGAAAAACTATTTACCTAACAAAAGTATATTCACACTTCAGTAATTGACTGATAAAAATATGTAATGTGAAATCAAATTATTTACTTAGTATTGCATCTTATGTTGCTTTCTGAATTTGTTAAAAAAAAGTAACTGAATTATGTATGACAGAACAAGCAGCACTCATTTAAGGTTTCATACATTGAAATTATTTATATATACAGCAAGTGATGCAGTGCAGTGTGGGAGAGAAGGAGACTGCTGCCCCCCCCCCAAAAAAAAATGCCTACAATTTGTGTTTTGTGCAGTTGTATACAATGGTCATTATTTGAAAAAAATGTCTGAAAGAAATCATTTGGAATGATATACTGCTGATATTTAGTAAACAACTTTTTTAAGCTGCTAAGTAAATGCTGTTTGTTGAGATTTTCACAGCTCTACTCTAGTACTTGGAACTGTTAAAGTGCTTGATGTGTCAATAGGTGAATGCCATAGAGAGAGACAGATTAATTTGTTCAGAGACATAGCATAGCTCATTTGACTTGAAATTGCTTTTAGTGATTAACACATAACTCTTAAGGCAGCTTTAGTTCACGTCCCAGTCAAGGTACTGACATCAGTGTCTTCAGTTTTTATGAAGCTCACAGGGATCACAGCAAACCAGTAAGAGTTGTATTTTCAGTTACATCAATGGCCTACAGTAGTACACTGAAACATGGATCATTTATTTGTTATTTGTAAGTTTAACAAGGTAAGTGAAATGATCCTTATCAGGCACTTTTTAGTCACAGCATGGACCATGACTATAATGGCAAGGATAAATGCAGTATTTAGAAGCAGGTAGTTTACAACAGATAGTCGTGCAGCATATTTCTGAAAAAAAAGCATAGTATTTGCAAACAGCCCACACAGAAAAAGATCATGCAAAGTCCACACAGATAGTAACCAGAGATCAGTACAGAAGCTCAGACTGTAAAGCTGTAAGACAGAAATCTTAACCTCTGGAATACCATGCTGTCGAAATGACATCTAAAATGCTAATTTCTTCCGTGTAAGGACTTATATTTCTTGTAATATAATGAATTTAATTTTGAGACAGTGAAAACAAAATAATTTCAAGTGTCAACATTTCTTTTGTCAGTTTACACTTGTAGTCAACCATGAAATAATTCAGCTGTCATCAACACTTAGTGCATTCATTTCAAAACTGCATTCTAACACACTTGGAATTGCAGTTGCAATTGTTTTTGTGTTATCAGACTGTGAGAAAGTTTGATGTGTTTAGGCATATGTCATTCTAGGGGCCGTGATGCTTTTAAGCTTGTTTTGCCTGACTGACACAGTCAGAATTAATTTCTGATTAGTATTGACTAAAGTGTGAGCCAAGAGTCAAGACGTTTACATTTGTCTTATTTTGGAAGTTACTACAGTTGAAGTTTGCAGGAAATTTTCAGCTGTTTTAGAAACGCTGTTAAATTAATGTCTCAGATATGTATATTTGCTGACTAGTTATTGGTAACTGTCTTGTCATTTTAACAGTTCAACTATGAATAGCCAAACTGCAAAATCCTGAGCATTGAAAATGACAAAAAATAATGCCTGAAACACAGATGGATGAAAAAATGTACTTTTTTTTGCAGCATGTCATTCCCCCGCCCATATCACTTGATATGTGGGGCAATCCCTCTATATCCTCTGAACAGATATATACCAACTACACTATCTCACCAACCCAAAGAAGGGAGAAATCTCCCAAAATAAGTTAATCATTGCTGGCTCATACTACCAAATTGCAGGGGCAGTGATTTCTTATGGAAAACGGTGATTGACATTATGGTCCTCAACATTCTATTCTTTGGGCAACCAATGGCCCAGGAATTTCACTTTGACCACTTGTAGAGGAGCCAGTTATTAGAGCAGTGTATCAGTCAGTTTTGGTAAATGTTGATATACAGGTAGCTGCATCAAGCCAGCAATATTGCCTGACAGGATGGGTATTATTGGGGAAACAGCAGACTGTTCAGGGTGTGGAAATGCCCATTGCTTCAGTGAATGAATGGTGCATTTAATCAGGAGGGGGAATGATTACTGGCATGCAGTGGGGACAAAGATTAAAAAAAAACTTACATTTTTTTTTTACTTTTATTAACATAGAACTGAATTCAGAAAGGTTACCATGATGTATACACATTGTGTATAATTTGCAGTAACCTTTCATAGGTTCATAGGTAGGTACTAGGCTATTGGCCCTAGGGCCTATATAAGCCTAGCCAAAAAGGTACCCTGGCTTTTGCCACCCAAGAAAATTATTTTCCTGTGCCCCTGTCGAGCAGAGCCATAGAGGTGATCCCTGGGGTGAATTTCCTATTTCCCATCCAATCATCAAGATTTTTCTTGAAGAGTGCTAATGAGGAGCTTGGTTTGATATCGATAGGTAGTTTGTTCCAGAGTATGGGAAGTCTCTGGGACAGGAATCTATCCCTCCAGCATGTTCTGTTTATTGTGGTGAAAAGGTTTAGGTCCCCAGAGCATGTAGTTAGGCAGGACTGGGATTTCTTTAAATGGAGCATATCCAACAGCTCTGGGTTTGATATAGTTTTGTATGTTAGGCAGAGATCACCTTAGAGTAGGTGATATGCGACGGAGTAAAGCTGGAGTTTTTTGAGATGGTCTGCATAGGGCATCTGTTTCAGGGTAGTAATCTCCTTTGTGAGGTATTTATATGGCCTTTCCAGTTGTTGTAGATCTCTTGTGAGGTACATACCAAAAGGGGCGTTGTACTCTATAATGGGTCTAATGAGTGATGAGTAGAGGGGGACAATGACCTCTTTTTTCCTGGATGAGAAACCTTTTGTGATGAGGTGTGTCACATAGAAGGATTTCCTGACTAATGTGGTGATGTGATTATCAAAGGAGAGACTACTGTCCACTTGTGTCCCAAGGTCTCTTATCACACTTTCTGTGTTAAGTAGACTACCACCTATGTGGTAGTTCATGGGTACAGAGTTTTCAACAAAGGAGATAATAATGCACTTTTTGGCACTGAGCTTGAGGCCATGGCTTTGACACCAGGCATCTGTCTCAGGTGAAGCCCTTTTGTAGGATGTCCACATCGTTAGGAGTTTCGATTGTGGCTCCTAGTTTGCAGTCATCTGCAAACTTCATTAGCCAAAGACCTTCTGTGTTAGATTGTACTTCAGAGAAGTAGATACCAAATAGGAGAGGACCCAGACCAGGATTGAACCCTGTGGTACTCCACTTGTCACTAGTCTGAAGTTGGACTTGGAGTCTGCTACTTTCACAGTGTGGGCTCTGTCAGTGAGCCAGTTGGCAACCCATCTTGTGACATAGGGATTTATACCAAGTTTAGTGAGTTTATCTATAATTCCAGAGTGGGGGATAGTGTCAAAAACCATGGCAAGATCTAGATAGGCTGTGTGAACCATCTTACCTCATCTATGGCTTTGGTGACTGCTTCAACGAAGTCTATCAGGTTTAGGAGACATGATCTGTCTTTTACAAACCTGAACTGGGTGGGGTCCAGAGTTTGGAGATTACCAATGTCTTTGTTTATAAGTACCATGATGATACATTCCATGGCCTTGCAGACCAGACTCATCAGGCTAATGGGGCATTAGTTCCTGGGGTCGGTGGTGGCTCCCCCTTTGTAAAGTGGGATAATCTCACTGTGTACCATTCAGTGAGCACAAAGCCTGAGGTGAGGCTATGACTGAACATGGTGCTTAGGTGAGGTGCCAGTTCATTCTGTAGTTCATGTAGTTCATGTAGAACGCAGCCTGGGATGTTGTCAGGTCCCATGGATGCTGTGTTCTTAGCTTTGGAGAGTGTCCTTTTTACCTGTGCAGCCGTGATTACAGGAACTTTGCATTCATCTGGTATAGAGGACCCTTTAGTGTCCTAGATGTTAATGAAGCACTCTGAGGTGCAGGCATATGCTACTAGCCATGTGCTATGCCTGGATCTGCCTGCGGTAAGACATTTATCAGCCATCTGATTCAGAGAATTCCTTTGCTGCATAAATTAGAGATGGCTGCTCCTGGTGACTCATGGCAATGAAAACAACCAAAAATCCATTGTGGTAGAAGTAAGTGCTGGGGAGCTAGCAGTCAAGCAGTGTTAGTGTGTGTGTGTGTGTGTGTGTGTGTGTGTGTGTGTGTGTGTGTGTGTGTGTGTGTGTGTGTGTGTGTGTATGTGTTAGGAGCTGTATATGTGATAGCATTTGTTAAGATATGTGTGAGTATGTTTCCGCCTTGGGGGGCATCACAGTAGTGGAGTTAATGAGGGGGGGGTAAGGTTAGGTGAGCTTGAGTGTGTGTGTGTGTGTGTGTGTGTGTGTGTGTGTGTGTGTGTGTGTGTGTGTGTGTGTGTGTGTGTGTGTGTGTGTGTGTGTGTGCAATTACACCTCTAGCAAAGCTTACAACATTAGGCTGGGGGAACACTAGCTACCAAGGATAACTCTGAAGACATGGGTCAGAGAGAACACTAGCAGCCAGGGATAATTCTTTAACATTGTGCCTCCATTGCATTTAGGGATGTGGAAACCACTAGACACCAGTGAATAACTTTGTCCTCTCTTGCCTTAATGTCACTTAAACCTAACATTGATTGGGAATGGTGGAACCAACAGACACATGGGAATAACTTTGAAGATGTGGGTTGGGGAAACACCAACCTACAAATAGTGCATTTCATATCATACCTTAATGGCACTTAAACCTAACACTGATCTAGGATTGGGGAAATACTAGACAGTATGGAATAACTCTGAAGATGTGAACCAGGGAGAAACACTAGTCACCAGGGAGTATATGTGATTGTAAACCTTAACAGCACTTTTGTAATGTGGGTTGGGAGGAACACCAGACTCCAGGGACAGCCTATGTAGTGTGCCTTAAAGGCACTTAATGCAAAAGAAAAAATTTGAGTGAAGAACCATGAAAAATCAGGGATAATATAATTAGTGTGTGTTAAAGGCACTAAAGTAGATTCCAGCCCTGTACAGTTCCACTGAGGATATTAATAACACCACTAGATGAAAGGAATGTTGTTGTTGTGTCTTTCGGCTTTTCCTGGTTAGGGGTCGCCACAGCGGAACTCCGGTCCACTAATGATTGGCAGTAGATTTTTACGTGCCGAGTTGCCAGCTCTGAAGCACAACCTTCAACGTAGGTACTCCCATTCATGCATGTCTCCACACAGAAGACGCTCTAGCTGAGAATCGAACAGGACAATGTCTTACTGTGAGGCGACAATGCTACCGCAGCACCACCACCGCAGTACTAGATGAAAGGAATGTAATGGAAAAAATAGACTAAGGCTTGGCAAAAAAAAAAACAAAAAAAAACAATGTAGATTAAAAAAGGGGAAAAAACTTTGAACCTTGAACCCATGTCATAGGCATGTCATAAACCATAACCATTTCATAAGCATTAACCTGCTGCACTAACTGTTAAGTTAGTACACCAGGGTTTTTACAATGTATATTGAGGATCTCAGGCATTATTTATTGCCTGCAACAGTTCATGAGTTACAAGGGAAAAGGGCAAGGTATCATAAAGCATACCCCTCAACCTCATAGTGCACGAAATCTACACAAAGCCAAAAGAAATGGTGAGACAAAGACAAAGGGATGGATTTTAATTATTCCTCTTAGAAACTTAGAAAGTCATTAGAATAACAGCTTTTGTACTATCATCAAGGGTGAGTTGGTATAATGTTTAAGGTCTTTGCCTCCCATGAACAAGTTGCAAGGTGTGATCCTGACCTCCAGCTGATGCCTGTATGGAGTTTGCATGTTCTCCTTGTGGCTTCCTACCAAAAAACCTGATGAGTGTTTCCACCTCATACTCACCTAAGTATGGAGTTGTGGGCAGCAGTAGAATAAACTCAATCTGATGCCTATTGAGTGAAGAGTTGTAGAGACCAGTTGCTTTGCGCTTCAACTGTAGTGTGCAGTATCCTCAAGACAGGAGAAAACAGATCACAGCTGGTGCACTGTGTCAGGGTTAGGCACGCAACAGTTTAGAAATTGTCTCTAGGTGATTCGGTCGTGTTGACTAATGTTGCCAAAAATGGACATAGGTATTTACTGGTGATAAGTGGGTTGAGGACATGGCTTACTCTGATATATGCCAGGGATCCATGCTAACAGAGGGTGAGTATGTGCTCCTACTGGCTACTTTGTGCCCAACATAAAGTTCAGCAGCCCTGGGTCAGTAAGCTACTGGATGTCCAGTCACCCAGCTTGGGCTACCTGAGGTAGCTCTGTTGAGCAAATGCTGGATGTAAAACCAATCAACCTGCCAAACATGAACTAAGAATTGCTAGACGTAATGCAGGTTCACTGATAAGATGCAACTTCGATATGGATGACATGATGGTAAAGAGGAGGTTGGACATCCTATGTATACAGGAGACAAGATGAGAAGGGAGTGCAGCAAAGCCACTTTGCCTGGGATTGAGACTCTACTACTCAGAAGGAGAACACATTAGAAATGGTGTAGTGTAGGAATTGTGGTGAGGGAGAGTCTTCAGAAAAGAGTGAGATAAGTCATCAGAATTAGTGAGAGACTCATGGCAATCAGACTCTAGTGTAAGGATAGGGTACTGTTCATAATCTCAGACTATTCCGTACAGCAGGGTTGTGATAGTGAGGAAAAGAGTGCATTCAGACTACATTTCTGGATCTACTAGATAAATAAATCAGGATAACAGAAATTGCTGTTGATAATGGGTGACCTGAATAAAGCACATATCTGAGCAGACAGAACAGGATATGATGACTGCCTGGATCTACATGGGTAGGGCAACAGGAATAAAGAAGGAGAGGCCATTCGAGACTTCTGTCTGACAAATGGTTTGATGGCGGCCAGCACATGGTTCAGTAAGAGAGACAGTCACAAGAACATATGCAAGAGTTGTCAACATGCGACTCAGGTATACTTCCTCCTAGTAAGAAAGGGCACTCGGGTAGAATCAGCAATTGCAAAACCATCTCCAGAGAAACAGTCAGCCTGCAGTATAAACCACTGGTTACCACAATCTGCTGCAAGTGGTCAGAGAAGTCTCTAAGGTCAACAGAGGCTAGCCTGAAGACCTGAAAGTTGACTGGATAGAAAGTACAAGAGTTCAAGGAAATACTCAGGGCTCTAGCATCTCAGGAAGAAGAGGAAATAGGTGGAGTTGAAGAATAATGGCAGTGCCTCAAAACAGCATGTGTGAAGACTATGGAAAGATATGCAGCCAACCCAGGTATGGAAATAAGGTACATTAAGAAAGCTGGTGGTGGAATGCAGAAGTCCAGGAACTCACAAAAAGAAAGAAGGAGTGTAAGGAAAAGAAGGAAGATAGAAAAGAAGTTCAAGGATAAGTAGAAATACTGGTTGGCTAACAAAGAGGCTAAGGGAGGAGTTGCAATATCAAAGAAGAAGGCATCAAAGGCACTCTACCAGCTTCTGTAAAGTGACTCAGTAGATGGCACAAAGAAACTCTACAGGTTACAAGACAAAGACAGAAAGAGAAAGAAGATAGTCAGATACCCTTCATAAGAGATGCCAACAACAACCTATTCAGCAGTCCATAGGACATCAAAGGCAGATGGAAGGAGTACTTCCAGCAGCTTCTAAATGAAGAAAATCCCACAAAAGCTGTACTGCCCAAGACACAGCCTACAGTAAGAGAATAGGAGGAGCCCACCCTAGAAGAAGTAAGAACAGCACTAAGGAAAATGAAGTCAGGGAAAATAGCAGACTCAGATGAGGTCACAGCAGAAATCATCAATATGTTGGGAGAGATAGGAAACAAATGGCTCCTGATGAGGGTATTCATAACCATAAGGACAGAGAAAGGCTTAATCCAGATGACTGGAGAATTACCATACTAGTGCCAGTGTACAAGAGCAAAAGGAAGGTGCACAACTGTAGAAAGTACAGAAATATCAAACTCCTGTCACACTGCATGAATGTTCTGGACAGGGTGATTAATAAACAGATACGCAGAGTAGTAGAATATAAAATGGGGGATGAGCAGTTTGGCTTCAGATCAGGGTGCAGCACAACTGATCTGATGTTTGCAATGAGACAGATAGTTGAGAAGAAGCTAGTAAGGAGTTCAAATGGACATTCCTACACTTGGAGAACGCATATGACAAGGTTTCAAGAAAGATGATTCAGGCAGTCCTGTGGTAGTTTGAAGTCAGAGAAACATTGGTAGAATTAGTGCAGGCTATGGCCAAGGTCCCAATGACTCAAGTACAAAAAGTGCTTGATCTCACAGAGACATTCCCAGTGGGAATGGGTGTGCATCTGGGTTCAACTCCGAGCCCGTAGTTGTTCATACTAGTGATGGACTAGATTAGCAAACAGTTTGGACCAGACAGTTCAACAAAGTTGCTGTATCCAGATGATGTGGTTTTACAGACAGACTCTGAGCAAGAACCTCTGCAAAGGACATGGGAATAGAATGCAAAACTGGAGGCATATGGGATGAAACTGAGTACTGATGTACGAATGATGTACAGTTGTAATGGTGGCAAATGGACGAAATTAGAAGAAGATGAAAACTGAGATAGGGGAGAAAATAGTGGAACAGGTTAACAGCTTCAAGTATCTGGGAGGGACGGTTAAGATGAAGGGAATTTTGAATGAGAAGGTCAAAGCTAGAATCAGAGGGGCTGCAGCCATCTGACACAGGATGTCAGGGGTAGTGTATGACAAAATAATGTACAAGAAGATGAAAAATAATGTATACAAAATGGTGGTGCGACCAATACTACTGTATGGTACAAAAACCTGGGCAGTAAAGGCAGAGCAATTGAGGAAACTAGAGGTGATGGAAATGAAGTGCTGAGAAGGGTGGTAAGATGCACTGTGGGACAGACAATGAAATGATGACATCAGAACAGAAGCCAAAGTAGCTCCAATGGCAGAGAAGGTCAAAGAGAACAGAGTATGGTGGTTTGAGCATGAAAAGCAGAAGACAGTCTGGTAAAGAAGATTTGGGACATACAAGACGAGGGAAAGAGGAAGGAGGGCATCCAGCAAAGAGCTGAATTGATTGTGTGACAGAAGACATGTGACAGCCTGGCATGACTGATGAAAAAAGTAAGAAAGTGTCACTGAATTGAAAGAGATAGCAATGGTTGAAACAATACCCTGACCCATGTAGAAAATGGGAAAAAGGGGGTTGATGATGTTGATGATGATGATGATGATTTTGTAGTAGCATACATTTATTGAAGGATATGATGCGTGAAACTCTAATGTCTGGCATTAAAGAGTGACTGCAATCAATGGTGAAGTAGTAGGTCAGGAAAAAGGGAGATACTGGAGATGTTCTGATAAGAGAGACAGGTATGGGGTACGTAGTATGCATCTATATATATGTGTGTATGTGCATGTTTGTGTTTGTGAGAAGGTGAATGTGAGGTGCCGTATCCAATGCAATGTGTGGGCTGGCAGTGTTAACTACCACAAAAAGTGCTAATCAGTAGTTGTGGTAGTTAATGATGATTGAGAGACATGCAGATTAGCGGTAATGTGATCTTACTTCACTGCAGCTAACATGTATCTGAGTATGCAGATAATGCATCATGTAAACAGGACTTTTTTACAGCAGTACTTAACATGAGAGCTAGGGCTCTTGATGAATCCCTGAGATATAGTGGTTTCTCTTCTATGTTTTTGCTAATCATAGGATTCCCATTTAAAATTCTCCTCCTGTTATTTAAAATATGTATTATTGCATAACTATCCACTCTATATGACAAAATCTTATCCATTGTTTTATCAACTCTGAGCTGTCCACCTGTAAGCAATCGCACCATCTATCATAAGGGATGGACTAAATTTATTATTTCTACGTTCACTAATTTCTGCAATTTTAAAGGTAATCACCTGATCAGTGTACCCTCTGTCATTAAATCTTAAGTGACATTTATATCTACAAAACTACAACAATCACAGTCACTCAATCTTATTGTCTGCTGTTTAAATATATTATTTTTCTAGAGAAACGGGGTGCATACTGGAATATTTTGTATAACTGTTACTCGTTACTTTCTTTTTATAAATAATTTTCTCTGAAGTGCTGTCAGTAATATAAACAATTAATCGTTCTTTCATTAAAGGAAATTTTAAACCCGAGATATTTTACTGTTATCTAAACAGTAAAATAAAAAAAAGATCATCCCCGGGATTCATGAAGCTCGGTGCAAGGCCGGCGTAAGGCTTGTGCAGGCCGTGTGGCGTATATATGGAGTAGTCGCGCCATATGCATATTAATGAAGGCACGCAGCCGCCACAGCCACGTGCATAGGAAATGTGCGCGAGTGCATGGGGTGTAATGAAGTTGCGCATGGAGGCGTGTCAATGTCGGCTGTCGATGAGCAACCTAAACTGCTGAATATTATATTCCGCCTGCAATAGTAATCGCACCTTATCAGTGTCCATGGATACTGAAACATATGCAAAGCATGCAAGATAGTCCCTGCGAACAGAAAATGAAGACGCAAATACAAATGCACAGTAGGGAATAATGGGTCCCTACCCTTGAACAAATGACATGAAAACCATGTGCCCGTAGTCCAACGTAGTGTTGATAGCTATACCATGTGGAATTGAAATGTATCATACGTTAGCGCGCCACCAGTAGGTACGTCCAGCCCAATGGAGAGGGTCACCAGCTGACCCAAAATGTGAGGGAGGGAACATAGCTGTACAGATGTGTCCATAACAAAATACACGAGGAGAAATGTAGATATATGTAGTGACCATATGTCTGAATCATATCCCACAAGGCCTGTAATAGTCACATACAAAAGGTATGTCCGTATTTCACATACCAAATGTGATAGGAAATAGCATACGCATGTAAACTAAACAGAAGGAGCATATAAACAGCTATAACAGTAAGGACACATGTAGGCCGAAAGGAACAGTATGATCCATACCGTCGACTAAGATTACCACCTGTCCCACTTTGCGAGCGACTGTCCCTCTGTGGGAAGATGTGTCCTGACACAAACTTGTAAAAATGGCAAATGTCCAGAGAATATAGGACATAATTATTCCGTAGACGTCATGTAATAGTTGCATAAACATTTTTCACTGAACGTATATTACATAAATGTCGTAAGAAACAGGATAAGACACCGAAATGCTACAAGAATAAGCTTAGATATAGGCAAGAATTGTAAGTTCTATCTGCCGAACTGACCGTGGGTATGTGTCGGCCTGTAAAATATGCTGTGTTCACCGCAAATGTCACACTGTGGCCAATTGAAAAGGTGGAAACACAACCGTTGACTGTGGGGAGGCATTGTCTACAACAGTCGGACATGTGTAAGGAATAGCTTGGACATAGGAAAAGGTGCCATCCTACCAATGAGTACAACAGGCTGGCAAAATCCGGAAGTCAGTGGTATAATCCGAATGTGTATGTGACACAGTCAAACAGGTAGTACCCGGATATACCAACCAAGTAATGAAAGTGAAGTATGGGCGTGTACCTATGTGTGTGAGGTATAACATGTGGAAAGCAAACATGGCAGGGTAGTCCACACAACCATAAAGGTACCCGACACATGAAGGATAGTCAATGTGTTACTCTGGCCGTGTCATGGGCCAACAACCAAAGTAGTGCTCTATGGGGTGTGATGAATTTGCGTGTGAGGGGTGGGTGGTTAATGGTAAAATCCTGAAAGGCGATACTATGTCATATGCAGAAAAGGTGAACTGGAGGTGTATGAGGTGGCAGCGGGTGAAGTGGAAAGAAACACAACCACATGTAGAAACAGCTGCAAGACAAGCAGACAGGTCATAGTGTAGAACACAATCCCACAAACAAATGAATATGGAAATGTGCGAGACAAATGTATAGATATGTCACCGTCACATACCCACAGATGGGTCCTGATGGAACTGGCCATAACAAACGCAACACACCTGGATGCATAATGGCCTACCCAGCATACCCTCCACACCACACAACCTGCCTCCATACCAGAATGTCCACCAAATCCAGCCGTACTTGGTCCACTGGTTTGTTGCAGACACAGCTACACACAGTGACCCCTATGCATATGTAGTAGGTATTGTCACCCTAGGCAGTGTCAGAATTGCAAACCATGTATCCCCTGCATGTAAAACCCCCTGCACATTTTCGTAAAGCCACAAATATCTTCGGTATCTGACTTGTTTTGGTCTTGTCCAATTTTTGGGATATCCCTCATGGGATAACCAACCTGTGTAAATAGTAGAATGGGTATGACAACATGATGTCCAATCCTGTAGATATCTGGACACAAGTCAGAACATGCAGTGGAGGTCCATGACACTGTCCAGCCTTAAGTGGGCATGCATAACCTACTACCCAGGATAAAACACCTTCCCGTGACGCACGTGTCCCGACACGAATAGGAGGGAGAATATAATGCACACATTTGCATAGTGGCAAACGGCATGAGGGTGAGGAAGACACTGACGTAAACAGGTCAACCCTGATCAAGTGTGAGGGACACTGACTGTGTGCAGGCATGACTGACCATACCTGTCAACCTGTGTGAGCAAGATATCTGGACAGAGCCGTGAATACAAGTGAGACAAAGGTCCAAAAACAGGGACAATTTGTAAAGATAGCTCTTACAAACATAGAAATATGATAGAATAACAGTTTGCACATTGGCATTAATGTCCGGAGTATGAAGTCTGAAATCCAGCTGTCTGTCAGCACATTCCGACTGCAGTCTTTAATGCTGAGCTACTGCTGTGCCAGAACACAATAGCGTATTACAGAGGTCTGTACCATACCACTCAACTGTCCAGATATTTGCAGAATGACTAGGGTTACCACCTGTCCCACTTTGCGAGTAACAGTCCCTCTTTAGGCAGTTGTGTCCTGTGAAAAAAAATCAGGACATAGCAAATGTCCTGAGATTTTAGAACAAAATTATTTCCTAAGTTTCTTTAATAGTTGCATAAAGCAGTTATTTTATATATGAAACTTCTATATGTTATGTGAAGTAGCATAAGCAATTCAAATGTTACTAGAATAAGCTTTTATTTGTGCAAAAAAGGTAAAGTTCTGTACTATGCATGGCTGTAGGTATGTTTTGTCCTGGAAAATCTGACATTTCTACAGAACATGTCCCACTTTGGGCATTTGAAAAGGTGGCAACCCTAAGAATGACCAGAGGTTTGCCTCATATTGTTGTTGTGTGCCTCCAACAATCTGCACCAGTCTGGTAAATAGCTGAGGATTGACGTCACTAAATAATGAGAAATATCTTGAGTTTAAGACTCCACATCCTTCAGAAAAGTCATGCTAATGCAAAACCTAGTATTCTATCAATGTTCTAAGCTTGTAAGAGCAATGGTTAAAATGTGGCCCTATTTGTCCCCCCATCGTGTAGGTTTTGCACAGGTTTGATGCTCTAAGAAGTTGAGAGGTATGGTCCATACATATTTACAGTAACAACCCTTCACATTTGTGTAATGTACAACTGCATACCTGTAGTCACTTCATGTCCAAAATAATAATCCCCGTATGACTGTATACAGGTAATAGTCAAATGTGAATGGAAACACCCCTCACCGTGGAGTATGGACTGTAACAACCCCACCCATAATATGTATTGCCAACAGAATAAGCTGCTGACAGGTGCCCAAACACCTGTGTCTATAAACATAGGTAAAACTTCATAATAGGGAGAAACCCCCTGTCCATATGCTTCATCTGACATTTGAACTCGGCCAGGGAAGTTTCGTTCACCAGGTGGACAAGCCTAAACCCAGATCACTACATGAACACCCTGACAATCAAAGACCTGTATGTGCCAGGACTATATGCCTTGGTGTTCTGCATATCCTTGGAGTGAATTACAATGCAGCTGGGGTCCACAGCAGTAGGCAATAGGGAATGTGTAATATGTAGTACCGCGTTTTTCCCAGCAGGAGAATGGATGCCTGTGTTGTAGGTGAAGCGGTGAGGCGTATGTTGATGTTGATTGATGAATGCGTTCATGCTGTACACGCATTTAAATATGTAAAGGTGAACGTGTGTTTCGTAGCAGTCCATAAACCGGAATACAGATATGTAACTGTTACAGTCAGAATTATGAAAGTCCATGTAAGCACAAATATCTATGAAACATATGTAACCCACAATAAGGATATGCAAGTGCGCCTGCGCGTGTGTAATCCGCTCACAGCATAGCAAATGAATGATGTTTTCTCCATGTTCTATGTACATGGCTCACACCTGTTAATCCCGTAAAGTATGAAACTGGACAAAGCCATGAAAACAACTGGTACAAATAGGGACAATCCCCAGATATTGCCCTAACAAACATAGAAAGTGGATAGAATAACAGGTGTGTCACTAGCATGGATTCTCTGAAGGGTATGAAGTCGTAACCTGAAATGTTTGTCATTATTTACCAACGTCAGTCTTTAATGATATGCCACTAAATTGCCAGATAGACACAAGGTTATGAAAAACGGACCAAAGATAAGAGGCAAACAGCTGTACATGCAAAAAAAATCTGTACAGTTGAAAGGTATGATATGGATATATATATACACATATATCCACAGACTTAAACCAAAGCAAATTATGAAATGAGGAATGTACAGACATATGATTATATATGTACATATATATATATCTATACACACACGATGCATGAATAGATATATACACAACAAACATATGTCCCTGTACATATAACACATGTACATAAATAGGTCACGGTATAGCTATTATGGATAGACAGACAGACATGCATGAAAGGTGAATACACTGCTGCTTTCCAAACCATTGCTCAGAAAGTACCAGTGTGACAGGGCCTGCAAGTTCTACATGTTAAACATGAATATAGGTATCTTTTGCAGGACCCCAAAAATTGATCCCGTACGAAGTGCGAACCATCATTGATGCAAAAGACGTCACACCTGCAACTATGATATAGCTGTACATGCAACAGTAGCAGGTGCAAGGGTAATAACACATGGGTCGATAGAATGTATGATGTACGACCTGATATCCCGAGAGTGGGGAGTGCTCAGAAGTGTCTTTACACTTTATTATTGCTCACATTAAACATGTCTAATGGGTACTGTGGAGGGGTGTCAGGTATGGGAATCATGGGTATGCAGAAATGGGCCTAGGTGTTGGTTGGCACAGATCTATTAGGTACGCCCCATGGGAGTGATCAATATACCTATGTGGGTATAGCACACGCCTATATTCTCCAAAAAGGTGGAACCAATCTACTGGATATTGTGTAAACCATTGGGGGAAGACGTAGGGACCTATATCAGTGTCATGTAGGCGATTATCATGGATGGACATGCATACGACCAAGATGGTAACCATACCTGCCAAACTTTCAGAATAAGACAGCTGGACTAAGGCATAGTACATGAAATACAAATAGGGACTATATTAAATATACCCCAGACAAAGTCAGAACGTTGATAGAATAATGGCGTAGTCAGGAATACGAATGTTATGAGTTAGTAATCATGAAATAAAATGTCAGTCATTATTATGTGAGGCATCTAAAAGCAAGACTGAGTCCCCAGGCGGATGGGAGCATGCGCGCAAACAAATACACACACACTTGGCAGGGCTGGGAGTCGAACATACACCTAACTACCCTAACACACTACAGCATGACGCATTTACAGAACGCGCTACCGAGATTACTAAACACAGCAGTCCCAGAGGCATACATCTAGGCGCGTGTCATCATCCGCAAAGACAAAGACGTCGGCAGGAAATATCTGTGGTGTGAGGCATCTAAAAGCAAGACTGAGTCCCCAGGCAGACGGAAGCATGCGCGCAAACACACACACACACACACACACACACACACACACACACACACACACACACACACAGACACACACAGACACACACACACACTTGGCAGGGTTGGGAGTCGAACATACACCTAACTACCCTATCACACTACAGCATGTCACATTTACAGAACGCGCTACTGAGATTACTAAACACAGCAATCCCAGAGGCATACATCTAGGCACGTGTCATCATCCGCAAAGCCAAAGACGTCGGTAGGAAATATCTGTGGTGTGAGGCATCTAAAAGCAAGACTGAGTCCCCAGGCGGACGGGAGCATGCGCGCAAACACACACACACACACACACACACACACACACACACACACACACACACACACACACACACACACACACACACACACACACACACACACACACACACACACACACACACACACACACACACACACACACACACTCGGCAGGGCTGGGAGTCGAACATACACCTAACTACCCTATCACACTACAGCATGACGCATTTACAGAACACGCTACTGAGATTACTAAACACAGCAGTCCCAGAAGCATACATCTAGGCGCATGTCATCATCCGCATAGGCTAAGACGTCGGTAGGAAATATCTGTGGTGTGAGGTGTCTAAAAGCAAGACTGAGTCCCCAGGCGGATGGGAGCATGCGAGCAAACACACACACACACACACACACACACACACACACACACTTGGCAGGGCTGGGAGTCGAACATACACCTAACTACCCTATCACACTACAGCATGACGCATTTACAGAACGCGCTACCGAGATTACTAAACACAGCAGTCCCAGAGGCATATTTCTAGGTGCATGTCATCATCCGCACTGACAAGGAAGCCGACAGGGATTGTATAGAGAGTGATCAGTCTGAAAGCATACAGACATATTACTGTCCCACAGTAGATGTAGACAAACACACGGCAGTGGTGTGTTCGGGGCAACTTAAGATTTACGGAGCACCACAACAACAAGACATAGACATGGGATGTGCCACAGACAGTACACCCTTCAAGATAGTCGACCAGTGTGTACTTGGTAGGCATCCATCGTGATGTTGAAAATGGACATCTGTTGCCTGGATGACCACCATGGCTATACAGGATGTCAATGGCCATGCCCATGCACATTGGGACATCAGTGACACAAGGTGTCACTGGCCATGGCCACACGCTTAGTAATACACGTCCGTTCGGACTGTACTGTGTGTCAATCTACACAATGGCGTACTGGGCATGCTCACACACTTAGCAGTTGCAAAGGGCCGTCTTACATGCAGACAGAGTCTCAACACGCAAGGGCTCAGTTTGGACTGTGATGTGTGTCCATCTACACAACAGCGTACTGGGCATGTTCACACACTTAGCAGTTGCAAAGGGCCATCTTGCATGCAGATGGAGTCTAAACACAGAAGGGCACAGTAAGGTATAACTGTCCCCATGCACAGGGCAGGCTGTCCTGCACGCAGACAGAGTCTAAACACGGAAGGGCACAGTAAGGTATAACTGTCCCCACGCACAGGGCGGTCACACACACATGCAGTGACCAGTACACACTCAGCTGCCATCACAGCTATCACAGGTGCAGATCACAGATGTACACACCGCAGTCTACACTGTAGCCCTCGAGACATCACCATGTCGTTGCTGCAGCAATACACAGCCATACATTATCACAACACCGTGTGACACATGGCCAGTGGACTGTACGGAGGTCTACAGCAACTGTGCAGAGTATACATTTACTGACAGGGTTCCAACAGGTGTTATGCATTGCAATGATACCACTATACATGACCAGGTCAGCTCAAGACATACCAGGGGCCCCGGGTCTTACACAGCTGTGACAGATGAATGTTGCTGTACACCAATGAACACACATGTTTGGATATCTCATACATGTGATTGTAGTGGATGTGTGCATGGACCACACAAACAGCACATATGTACATAGCGTAGCCTTTGCTGTCCCCCATGCAAAACAGTGGCCTAAGCAATCATACGTACGCAAATGGAAGGTGGGTCCATGTCTGTTGAATGCTCACAGTACAGGAGGTAGCAATGTTGACAGAGGACACATTCCCCTGTAGTAGTTGCCCATGACACCCATGGTATCATACCACAGTCCATGTGTTATGTATGGCAACACACATGTCCACCAATAGCAATGCATACAAACATGGCTACATGAGACACATGTAGGACCAATGCACATGTACAATCTGTACTGTGCATGCAGCAACCATGCATGTGCAGTGGCCGATGTCCGTAACACAGCTGTGCCTAACTATAACATGCAGTCGCAATGCAGCCCCATCATTGACACCTGTATATGGTGTCATACAGACAGTATGGTTGGTTGTACATCACATATGGAGGGATGTGTGTACATAAAGTGGTGATCCACCTGTGTAGATGTATGTGTGCCGGGGATGGCTCACAGGCGTGTCACATGCCATCCTACCATGCCATGTGCAAACAGTATGCTATGTCACTGTTACTTGACGGCGATGACATAATGCATACACAGCGGTCAGGTGTTACCAACTGTATGTCACATGACACCTGTAATACTGACATCCTCCTGTGTGCATATAGCCACACAATTGTCAGACATAGCATTGGTACACATACTGCGGACATTACCTCTGCATGTCTATCAAACGGCTCATCATATGGCAGGTGTATCATTCCCAGCACTGCCATGTGTGTCCGCTTGTTTAACCACACATGCCACATATGGTGGGGACTACGTCCCAGTTGTTACACATCCCTGTACATACATACTGTACATACTGCAGTCTGGAAAGCATGACTTCGGCAGGTGTGGTGCATCACACACATCGGCTATCCGTACACACATATCTGGTCACCACAGTGTGTGTGTGTGTGTGTATGTATGTATGGCTGTCTGGTGCTTGGTGTGAGGGTGTATGCTACCATACAGTGGAAACAGGATCACTAACCCCTCATGGTGACTAATCCCTCATGGTGATGCAGTCTACTACCCTGTTGATGCCATCGGTCCCAGCTGTACTGGCTACCTTTGCATGTTCCTTCTCTGTGCCACATCGTGTGGGTGCAAAGTACTGTGAGGGTGATGACCACATAGGCAAGGGTCCACACCTCAACACTATGGGGTGTGCGTTATAGTGCTGTAGACCCCGTGAATGTGGCCATGTTCCTGTACTGTGACAGTGTATTACTGCTACACAGTGTGGCCTCATGCTATCAGGTGGCCTCTAACGTCATCATTGGCCAGACTGCTGTGTACAACCCCTGCACCATGTCAACATACATGTGATATTTCCCAGTATGTATGTCACATCTCTGTCCGCTGTAGCCTGTTCAACTGACCACATGCTTCAGGTGCAGTATATGTGCGGACATCTGTGTCATGTTCGGACATCTGTGTCATGTTCGACTTTCCAACAGTCAGGTTGAGGGTACGTTTAGCATGCTGATATTGCCTTATGTGCCTGTGAGTACTCCACAGTTACACATGAGGGACTGCAAACACTGCTACTTGTAGGCACATGCCAGTACACCATAGGAGGGAACCAGGGCATCATTACCAACATGCTGTTACTGTTGTAACCGAGACACATACTGTGAACATATCACAATGCATGCTGCACCTGGACTACATGGTATGACTGGTGCATGTTGACAGTACACCACTGATGTCACATACACATCTCTCAGTATTCACACATGACCAATGCAACATACACATCCCTCAATATGCATACACAAGTAATGTTAGATACACCTCTCACTATTCTGTTCACCCTGTGCATCAGACCATTTGAGCATATCCCTGCACCGATGGTGTGGATGACAGGGATGCAGCACAGGCTTCATCATATGCACAGCGTGATACTGTTTGCCAGGGGCATAGGCTGCACCAATGGATGACATCATGTGTGTGGGTAAGGGCCGGTGATTTGAATGGACATGTCTGTTCCGTATGCATGTGGGTGTTGTGGAGCCCTACAGTTGTGTTTGCTGCGTGCGTGTATGTGTGTACACAGTTCTGTCATTTGTGAGGCCTACACAAGGATATTATGGACAGCTCCAGATTGTACAGACCAGGTTGTACAGCTCACTGTGACCGGACACGGCCACGTGTCCTGTGCATGCCAGGGGTTGCACGGGCACTACCAGGCAGAGGTACAGAATGGCTACTGTCCAACGACACATGGCCACTGGAACCATGTCCCTGCTGAGAATGTCCAGGGCCATGTCCACATGGCCTGCTGTGACCTGGTGTGGACAGCGCAGCACCAACTGCATTGCTACTGCTACCGGCACTATGGGAGCGGCCATGTGAGGTGGCACGCTCATGTTGACCTGCACTAGGTGGTGTAGCTGGCCTACATCCATGTGGCCTACACCTCACCCCTACCAGATGTTCCAGCACAGACAGCTCACACTCGCGGATTGCCATGCCATGGTCAAGGATTCTGACCATGTCACCCAATCGCCTGTCCAGAACATCAGCAAGCTGCTGTTGATCACCTGCCAATGCCTGGATGTTGTTGTTTAGGGTACTGATAGCAGCCCTCTGCAGCCTCTGCCCTTCTCTGTTCTGCTGTTCGGCACGTGCCTGTGCCACCATTACAGTCTGGAACATGCGTCTGGTGATCCCAGCTGCTGCGCTATGTCCTGCAGGTGCATGTCTGCCAGAGGTCCTCCTATGAGCAGCACCAGCCACATGCCTGTGTGGCACATCTGCAGTCAGTATACTGCCACCATGGTGTGGAGACACACCTTCTGTAGCCACCACACATTCCTGTTCAACACTAACAGATGCTGACTGTCCTTCCTCTATGGCCACTGTAGATGCAGTATGTGTTGGCAGCTGAACTGTGTGCAGGGAAGAGGGGGACATAGCTGGGATGGCAACCGTTGGCACAGATTCAGCCCCTGACATCCCTGCCTGTACTTTGTGCATATGTTCATCACTGCTAGCATCTGTGGGGGCACTATCAGATGGACCACAGGAGAGTAACGCACCTACATCACCTGTGAATGCAAAGAAAGACTCTAAATTACAATAGACACACACACACACACTGACACACACACACACACACACACACACACACACACACACACACACACACACACACACACACACACACACACACAGACACATGCACACACTGACACACACACACACACACACACACACACACACACACACACACACACACACACACACACACTCACACACTGACACACACACACACTGACACACACACACTGACACACACATACTGACACACCATGAGTGTGATATGACAGATGGCATGCAGCATGCATGTGATACAGCTGACAGCATGCAGCTCAGACATCAATAGTGTTTGTAAGCATACCCCCTGGAATGCACACTACAGCAGGCAGGTGTCATATCATTATCTATGCAATTCACATGATCATGGTAGTATGCATGCATCCCCGTGATACACCATGTGGACCAGAACAGGATAACAATACGCATGGCTGACGTGACCTTGACATGTAATCTGCTGACGTGTGCATTAACATGCATGCATGCCTGACACAATGGTGTCCTGACACATGTACAGTGTCGTACTGGGTATCACATTGCGGTGTTGTCCATATGCCCTACAGATAGAATGCATGTTGAGCAAATGTGCATGGGCATGGTAGGGGACTGTGAGTCATCTACATTGCTGTACAGTGTGATGTACAGACATTGTCCCATTGCATGGCATCATGAGGCATCTATATTGCTAAACAGTGCATGTTATGTACGGATTGCATATCCAGAACTGCATGCATACCCATGACATATCTGTGGATTGTGACCTACGATGCTGAGGTGTATACACACCAAACCATGCTGTGCCATGTGACAGGTCACTGGAGGATATACAGATGACACCCCTGCACGATGACTACAGAGTGTTAGCTGCCTGGCAACCATGTCCACACATAGTGGACCTGTCACGTCACCATTTCACACATGACATTGATGTACCACGCACACAAGGTGCACAGCTAACAGTGATGTCCTATGGCAGGAGGGGAAAAGTACAGTATCTGTGGCCTGGTGACACTGTCAGTGGAATCTGTAAAGGAGACTACTGTCATGCTATGACACAGACGTCATGTTCAACACATCTTATGAGGTACACATCACTGACACCTCCACTAGCTGTGCACAGGCATTTAGGATGTGCAGCATACCACATCACCTGTACAATTGGTCTAGTACAGCTGTAATTGGACCATGTGTGGGCAAAGTGGGACAAGGTGTATCCACATCCCATCTTCTGTGTGGCTACGTGTCTCTGGCCATCCCCCATGGCCATGTGTGCACATGTGTTGGTCATGTATGTGATGGCCATCTATCACACATGTCTGTGTTGTCCCATATGACAGACACCCATAGATGTTGGATATGTCACCATCCACAGGGCTATGCAGACAACAGGTGTATGTGTGGTATGTGAGGTATGGGTTATGGGAAATTGTGACAATATTGCAACCAAAACGCTACGTGTCTCAGACATGTCAGATGGAACATCACAATGTGTGAAACCATTGCAGGGGCATATAACACAATGTTGACACCTGTGGTCTGCCCATATCACTGCTCACTGTGCGGTACTGGTTTGTGTACCACACGTTTTGTTCCACTGTATAGTACATATGCCTCCATTGTAGAACACCTCCACCATTGTATGCACAGTTGGACACACATGTAGCAATGACAAATACTGTAGTTTCATGTCTGTGTGTCATTTCAGTTGTATATATTGCACATGAGTGGCCTGTGTGGATGATGGGTGATGTGACCTGTATATCCATGTATTAACTGGCCACATGGCAAATTTATCTATGCTTTGACATGCCTGATACCGATGACAGTCTCACCTGCAATGGACTCTTATCTGTGCGACACGTCAGAGGTACCTGTATAGGGTGACACAGCAGTATGAACATTATCCATGACTGTATGACAGCCACAGGGTGCACAGTGCAAGTTAATACATTCGCCTGTACAATAGCATATAGTCAGCACATGTGTGCATACCATACCTCTCAACCTCTTAGAACAATAAATGTGAACAAAGCCTACTATGATGGGGGACATATAGGGACAACTGTGACATATTGCTCTTACAAACTTAGAAATTTGCTAGACTAATAGGTTTGCATGCACATGGGTTTTACATGGAATGTGCAATTGTAAACACAAATGTATGTCATCATTTAATGACTCCATTCCTCAGCTATTTGCCAGAAAGGGACAGATATTAAGGGGAACACACCGACAATATGAGGCAGACATCTGGGCATCCTGCAAATACCTGTACAGTTCAGAGGTATGGTGCATACACAGGGTAGCATAAAGCATGTGTGTCCACATACCTTGCATATGTTGTTACATTACATGATGTACACTGACACATGCACGTACGTGGGCTATACTGACCATATGTTCAGTACTGACTTACCAGGCAACTCCAGGCTCATTGGTTGGGAGACACCCACCTCCACAATGGCAGCTAGTGTTTGTAGGGGCTGTTCCGAGGGTGTTCCCAGACTGGCCAGTAGCTCCACTGTGTGTGTGAGTGGAGGCTGGGTTGGTGGCCCACCACCTGTTCCACCTTGTTCCCTGGTGATTGCAGTGGCACGCTGTTTTGCATGATGTATCAAGTCTGTGCAGTGTCTCCGCACCTGCTGGTAGATGCTGTTGTGGCCGCCCACTTCGTTGACCCTCCTGCGAAGATCCTGCCACAGGTCGTCCCGCTGCTGTGCATGCTGTGGCACATGGCTAAATAACACCTTGTAGTTCTCATGGAGGTACGGGATTATGACATCATCCTCCTGTTGGATGTATGCTGGTAGGCATGTATGAGGCATTATATGTAAGACATGATGAAGGTGACAGGTCACATTTACAGACATGTACAGTGATACTGCTGCACATACATTTCTAGTACATCTGCACAGTTATCTTTGCAAATCAACATGACACTAACACGACTGGCATGTATGTGTCACACACATTTAACACCCAGTATGCATTGGATATCATCCCCATATATGTGTGTCACCTCATTAGTGTTCCTACTGCATGTGACACCTGTCTCCATGTGGGCATGTCTGTTTGCCTGCACTGGTGTTCTTACCTATCTACACATGCCTGATGTATCCACGGTAATGCTGTTGAACTTGATGCTGTGTATATGTCACATATCAACACAGACACAACCTTACTGGACTTGGGCAGTGACAATGCACTAAGTACGCATGGAAACCTGTACATGCATCTGTTTTGCCATAGACATCTACACTGCACTGTACAGCTGTTCAACATCCTGCCACGGATCGCCTGTGTTGCACATGTGATAGACATGGGACAATGGCTAGTCGGACGTCATTCGCAGGTAAGGTAATCAGCTATAGCATGTATGGGCTGGGTTTCCTAGCTGTATCTGACACCCATTACATCACCACGAGGGGCATCAGTAACACATTACTGATCCAGATAGTTGATACTACATCTACCATACGGCCATCACACCATGTAGGACAGGGATGATATGTGCAGCTATGTGGACAGGGCTGCATGGTATGGCGGGAGTATGTCACAGGTATGGCACAGGGATCTGTCCAGCATGTGGCCATCCTAGTTGCAGGACGGTGGTTGTCCATGACATATGTCTTTCAGATCAGGCTATGGACATGTAGCATGTCTGACAGCATAGTGTGGCATATGTCTGTATGCAAGGTGGATAGCATGCTGCATACTAGAGGTGAGTATTGTGGAGGCTGGTATCGGCCATCCACGCATGGGCCCTACCCCTGGAGGGTGATGTGTTTTCCAATATTGGTCACACGGGTGCTGTGTATGCCTGTCCAATGATCTCTGTGTTCATGGATACCACCCTGTCATGTCATGGGTACCTTGGATGACTACCTAAAGGGCCAGGGAGACGTCTCCAGCTCAGGGAGGTGTACTACACTACACCATCCCTAACACAGTGTCCATAATGTTGACCACAGCCTAGGTGTTTCTTAATGGGTACGGGGGTATTCCCCTAGTGGTGTCATTGCTGATATCATCCACCAGAATGTGCACATATGTCACACACATCACACACAGAGCCCATTCTGTATGTTGTTCGTAACACTGTGACAACTATTGCCCATAGGTCATGGCCATTCACATCCTCACATACAGAGATGGCTGACATTTGTCTGTGTGGTATTGGCTACAATGTGGGTGGGGTACAACACATTAACCCTGGTTTACTGTAGCTGACACCATGTGATATGCACATGTCACTGTAGCACCTTTAGTAGTCGTGAGTCTGTCAACAGGCCACTAGTAGAACTCTCCTGTGACATACAAAGGCATTTGTAGCCGAACATCCGTACTGTCTTGTACATCTGTACTGCTAACATCTACGTTGATAATGGTTCATGGACTTGCAGACCATACCTGGCAGTGTTCTGATGCGGTGCCACTAATCATGACTGTCGTCAACACTTGTGGGTTGATATTATCCAACACCCTATCTGTAATGTATGGGCATGCTCGGCACTTGTTCAGAGCTTCTTGGCACGTTATGAGCTACTGCTTAGTTTAGCACCCATTTCACACCAGTCCTCACAGGTACACTGTCTGTCCATACATTTCCAGCTTGCTAACAGTACAACAGCTGTCGTACACACATCACTCACATACCTCGTGAGACATGGTGGTTTATACGGCGTGTCCACCTGGCACGTACCACTTATATACAGGCATGTCCAGCTGGCACGTACCAGTGCTATTGCCTGTCACTATGATGACTATGTTGTACATGTGGCAATAGAGCTATTCTCATGTATACAGTCAATGCACACCTCCCAACATACAACAGTACAGCCTGTGGGGGATGCACATATGCAGCCCTGCTGGGGGTTATACTGCCACCAACCCTGACTGCACCTGACAGTCATGTGGGGATGTGCAACATTGGCAATGCACCCCACACATCACATAGTCCCACATGATCCACACCACAGGCCACACATACGGAGACACCTTGTACAGTACCCCTCCATACTCTGTGTGGGCACCAATGACAGCCCACATCGCCAAACACGACCACACCAACCTATAGCCCACAGACATGTGTGCCCATCACATACAGCTAGTAGGGTGTCATAACATACACAACACACCTGTCTTAGGTGACTGTCAGCAGTCACACTGCTGTTCCACTCAGCAGGCTACACAAGGCGATAGTCACTTACATCTTGCTGTCAAGTAACTGGTTCTGCAACATAATCTATGCACACATGCCACAGCTCAGCAGGTATGATGTGACTCATCTTCCATGTTTGTGTGACTGAAGTTGTATCTCAGGGCACAGAGTACATGTGCAGGGACATGCAATAGCCCACCAGTGTTGTAGCCCTCATGGTGTGATCCAAGCCCTGGGAAGCATTTTGCGGTCATCCGGACCTGTTACCACTGTACTACGAATGACTGTGTCACTCCCAACAGTTGTCCATGCTTCTGCTGTCATTCCACAGGCATCTAGTATACGTCCACTTTGACAGACCTGGTCAAACAACATGATGCTGTGGCACAGTTGACCTGCACCTGTCAGCCCTGGGAGTACGGATCACATGTTGGACTCTTGCTGCTTTTATACTGCCTGTCTTGCACAGTGTCCAATAACAGTCACCACCGGAATGGGAACTGGCTAGCAAAGCATGTGGTCATGTCACACAATGCTTGATATCATCCTCTGTGATGCACGCAGGCAAGGCACACCTGATACTGCACCACTTCAATATCTCTGCAGTGACTGGGACCTGCCTCTTGGCTCTGCAGAGCACACCTGCAATGACTGGTTATAGACAGACCGTACCTCTCAGGCACATACCTGGACTGGTACACCCACGGCTGAGGTGTCCCCATATTCCACTATATTGTACACACATCCCGGCTGGTTACTTAGCACAATGCATCACAGGTGCTCCACGTGCATATAACTTGGCCTGGAACTACTGCTGCTACTGATGTGAGACTGACAGTAACCCACACTTAACTGTGATAGCCGCACATGTACCGACACATTAGGCGTATGCTGTGTGTGAGTCATAACCTCCGCTCGGCTGGTTCGACCCATACACCACCTCCAAGACCAACAGTATCCTTGACATTGGCACTACCAACATGTGACTGCTGTTCCACACCTGGGGTTATCGCCTCATTGGTGGAATCCGAACATTTGCTACTCACCCTTGTTAGCCACATACCAGCACCACACACTTCACGGCATACACAGTAGATGAGTACTACAACACCAACTACAGATGTATAACAGCGGTAGTTGCTGTCGTGACACACGTGCAGGTGGACAATGCACATGCAAATGCTGAGACATACCCCAGTGCACTTCATTAGCACGTACACGACGATATGGTTCATGCTATTCCACACAGAGCCATGATGGTACACACCAGATAACAGACGACACTCTGGGGGTGCGGTCCCACAGACATACTTTACAACAACAGGTGGGGGCTGTTGCACAGTGGTGTACATTCCCATGGGTGGGGTAACTCACTGGTCAGCCTCGGTAGGACCACGGGATCCCTCATCACATACTCCATAACTAGCTACGTACACATTACTGCGACACATTCCGAGATGTACCACAAGGCATTATGGTGGTATGTCAGTAGTCGTATGCAATACCCACATCAGCTCATACATACAACTGTCACTCTGGAACATGACAGTAACAGGTGATGTTGGCAACATGCTGTCTGATGGCTTCAATGCTAACATTACACCCTCTCACTCTCTGCGGGGCCACATTCCTTGCAGGAACATTGCAGTGTACCTGCGGTCACACCTACACAGTACTGACCTGCACTCTATATGTCCTAGGACACAGGCCCCTTGTCACCCTACAAAATCTGAACAGCATGTCTCCCCACTGGGACACCATATTCAGTAATAGCCTTGTACCAGACATTGTGGCCCCTGACTGGCACACAGCGACAGTAACACTCCACACAGGTGGCGCCACAATGCACGACTGGGACTATTGCCCTACACACCTCACTGGACTGTTATGCACGGCTATAGGGCACATCATCATGGACATCATTCGCTGAGTCTTTGTTGTGCTCCAGTCCTTTGATGCCAGCTGGGTTGGTCTTTTTGGGGCCACAGCATGCCTCCTACACCTGTTGAACACCTTTCATACAGTCGCCAGAGTAGTTGATGACGACACGGGGGTCCACATAGCCTGCATTGTCCTCTCGCTTGCATTCAGCACCATTCTCCATTCTGGTATTGACAACATACACATCCACCTGCACATCACAACATATGTTTTCGGATGTTATGCAAAGTGGCTAATGGATGGGACACACACACTGAGGGTGGCATACTATATCACATACTGCATTCCAGTTACACTTGGCATACCACAGTCCTCAGTCATGGGGCCCTCATGTTCGGTATATGCTTCCCTGAGGTACAGGCTACCACTGGGGGGACTTCCCTGCCTAGCTTTACAGACCACTGCATACCCAGCACCATTGTTGCTCCACCAGCTGATACAGACCCCATCCATACGGGTGTCACTGTGACGGATACCGATATGAACATCATGGACTCTACCTGCATGACACTTGGTATGAACATCACCTTTGCAGTACACCATCCACCCACTGGTTATCACATAGGTGTTAGTCCCCTACATACAGGTTGCATTGTACGTTGTTGTAAGACACATGTATGTTGCACACACTCCTGTGATTACCACATTGCCACTGTGGCATGGATATCCTTCTACGTGTCCACACATGTCTGTACTGGCTGTGTAGCTGGTACATAGGCACTCATTTTACCTCTGAACACCGGACTTATACACACATCCATGGGTACAACACCCCGCTTAGGGTGTACCTTACACAACAGCTTTACATAACTCAACATTAAAATGCCATGACGTTTATTGAGCTACAACAGTTAAAGTTTGTGGCTTATGTACAGACACCACGTCTGTACACATTTGCGGACTACATACTCAGGGGTGACCTCTGCTGCAAAGACAGGGTCCATGTCTGCAAATATGTTAATGGATATACTCCGCATACACAACATAAACAATAGCCACTATGAGCATGATGCTCATGGATATGTTCACACATGTGACAGTGTGTGGCATGTGCTTGGGGGTTGCATTCCCAGACCGGACACTCACCATGCTTTGGGACATGATTCCTATGTACATCACACATGGACAGTCAGTAGCAGTGTTCATGTGATACCTCGCTTGGTGGATGGTGGGCACGTATGCCAAGGATCACTGCAGTGGCTGTACTGTGCAGAGATGCAGGTTACACATGGCTCTTCTGTTCACAGGACACTACCCTAGAGAGATGCCAATGGTGTGCACACTGTAGATGTTACACATAGACTTGCCAGACTGCATGGTACCCCACTATGAACCTGTGGAGCTATTACATGTCCTTTGTGCATGGTTACTGGAATAGCCCTTCCAGTTAGATTAGCTGTCACACTATTACAATGTCCCGTGACTACAGGCCATATGTATCCTGTTATTGTACACGCCAATCAAGTTCATGTTTGTCTGTCACATCTCTTCTGCTATTCTAGTATGGGAGTAATGTTTGCGTCCTTTGCAAATGCACAGAGTAGATTACATTATTTATTTCATCATAACTGTTTATGCATAAATTAATTACATACTACTCACATCACTATATGATACCTTTGTTATGCATCATATGCCTGTTCTCCTGTGTAGCATATCTGACATATCAATCTACTGTACTATACATTACACATGTTTTACATGGTATCCCATAATTCAAAGCATACTTGCACAGAGGGTCCACCTTAGACATGTCATTGATGTTATATGCCCGTACACATGCGTACTTTTACAGTATATCCACATATACTATCCCCTGCTATGGCACGTACTTATTGGACATACCCTGCCACTGACGGCGGGTCGTATGACATTGTTCTGTTTAAAGCTGTTATGCTGCATCCCTTGTGGTGTCTGTGCTGTTTACCTTGTGGCCCACTGCTGGACGCACAACTTCTACAAGCATTAGTACGATCAGCAAGACATCACTACATAAATACCATTCCCCACTTTATGCATGGTGGACAATTTTAATTACTGCAAACCAGGCTATGCATACACTGACATGACTTAATACAGAACATACTATACATACAGTTAGTGTTCTACATACCTTGATATCGTTCTGGTGTTTCGTCTCTATCTTGCTCTTCTGTATCACTCTTTAAACTGTTTTACGGTATGAGCATACAGTTTGCATATCTGGCAAGTCATCCTTATATACGCCTATACCTGCAACATGTGGTTTACTGCCACTAATTGGTGGTCCGGTGTGACTAATTACGTGCACTTCAGCTGTGGAGCTACTCCATTCACCAATTACTCAGCAACAGTGGGGTATAACTGAATTCCCCACTTGGGCATTGGCCATTTGCCCTGCCTTCAGGGAGATGGCCTGTATTGTGTTTTGTTGTGTGTAATTGCAACTGCTATGTGTAGAGCCAAGTCTATTTTGGAGTCATGTCCCCCGTGGATTGTGTGTGATGGCTTGAGTACATGGTTCTACCTGTGACTGTACCTGTCATCCCACCCGTCTGATAAAGGACTATTGCAAACACCTGTAACATCGCCGTTTGTTCCGTTATACGACGGATACAATTTTGCATGGTGCCTTTAAATGTGTCTCTCACAAGGTATGTTAACGGTTCAGCAGATGTAATTGACTAACTAGATCACGAACATGGGATCAAAATGTTCAACACCGGAAGTATACCCCTCACTGGTGAGATCAGATCATAAACTAATCTCGCTGGAGGTCCTCATCCCGCCCCCACCTGAAACAAAAAAGACCACAGTGAAAAACTTCTCAAAAGCCGATTTCACACTTCTAAAAACTAGTGTGGTCTCCTTTAAGGCCCCTGAGCCAGTGGTAAACATTACTCAAACCGCTGAATCACTTACAAATGCCTTCTACCAGCACCTACAGGACTGCATGGATCAGGCAATCCCAAACAAAACTAAGACTCTCTGTACCAAAGGCAAGCGTCCAGTCTGGTGGACCCCAGCCATAAACAAGCTCTACAACAAAAGGAGGAAGCTACTACAAGATAGAGCAAAATCCTTGAAAGGTAAGACACCTTTGATCATTATAAGTAAAAACTAAGAGCTCTCATAAAATCATCCAAGGCAAATTTTGAGAGAAAAATCGCCAAGGACTCTAAAGACAATCATAAGGCCTTCTTTAGTTATGTTAGAAACCTAGGAGGAAACTCCCAGATATGCTCAGAATTAGTTCAAAATGATGTGAAAATTACTGAACCTACACACATTGCTAACATACTGGCTGACAGGTTCAGTGCAAACTTCTCCCAAAAGGAGAGATATCTATTCCAGAGGATTGTAGCCCCCAAACATCTCCAACGCCCAGGTGAGAACTGCCCTCACTAAGGCAAAAACACAGCATCCATGGGACCGGATGGTGTCCCCGGCTGTGTGCTTCATGAACTCAATGAGGAATTAAACCCACAGTTAGGACAGCTGTTTAATCTTAGCCTCACCTCAGGATATGCACCCAAGGAGTGGCGCACGGCGACTGTGGTCCCACTTCATAAGGGCGGTGCCTCCACAGACCCTGGAAATTACTGCCCCATTAGCTTGACAAGCCTTATCTGCAAAGCCATGGAGAGGATCATAATGGAACTCATAAATAAAGACATAGGGAACTTGCAGACTTTGGATCCAACCCAGTTTGGCTTTGTCAAAGGCAGATCCTGCCTCTTAAACTTGGTTGACTTTTTCGAGACAGTCACCAAGGCCATTGATGAGGAAAGGCAGTCCATACAGCCTACCTCGACCTGGCAAAGGCCTTCGACACAATACCCCACTCAGGTATCATCGAAAAACTCATCAGCTTGAATGTAAACCCATACATCACAAGATGGGTTGCAAACTGGCTAGCGACAGAACCCACAGGGTCAGAGTTGCTGGAGCCATGTCAGACTCAAAGCCTGTCACAAGTGGTGTCCCACAGGGCTCAGTCCTGGTCCACTCTTGTTTGGCATCTACTTTTCTGAAGTACAAGCAAACACAGGAGGGTTATGGCTGACAAAGTTTGCAGATGACTGCAAACTGGGCCATAGTCGAAACACATCTGACACAGATATCCTCCAGAAGGGCCTCACAGAAACGGATAACTGGTGCCAGAGCCATGGCCTGAAGTTAAACGCCAAAAATGCATAGTCATACCCTTCGGGAAAAACAAGGTTACCCCTAGCTACCATATAGGTGACAATCCACTGAGCACAGAAAAAGTCATCAGGGATCTGGGGACCCAAGTTGACAGTAGTCTTCGTTTGACACTCATGTTGCTAAAGTAGTTAGGAAAACCTTCTATATCGCCCACCTGATCATGAAGGGATTCACATCTAGATCAAGGGAGGTCATCGTCCCCCTGTACTCATCACTCATTAGACCTATGATTGAGTACAATGCCCGCTCGAATGTATCTGACCAGACACCTGATGCAGCTTGAAAGGCCCCAAAAGTTCCTCACCAAAAGGATAAAGGGTCTCAGAAATATGTCTTATGCTGCCCGACTGAAAGAACTCCAGCTTTATTCAGTCTCATACCGCTTGCTCAGAGGTGACCTGTGCCTGACATATAAGGCCATGTCAAACCCAGATTTGATGAATATGCTTCACCTCAAAAATCTAGATCCCTCAGAACCACAAGGGCGGAGACTTAAACCTTGACACGGTTATAAATAGAACGTGCTGGAGGGACAGATTCATCACCCAGAGACTCCCTATGCTGTGGAACAAAATCCCGGTACATGTGAGGCAGAGCACCTCGCTGGCCTTGTTCAAGAGGAATCTTGACCAATGGATGGGAGATCGCAGATATACCCCAGGGATTACTTCAGTGTCACTGCTTGACAGAGGCACAGAAAAATGATAGGCATAGTTTTTATTCAAACTAAAGGGGTGGCGAAAGCCACATAACTATGGGCTAGGCTTATAAATGCCCTTGGGCAGATAGCCTAGTATGAACCTATGAACCTATAAGATGTTTGGGCTGTGGTTATGGTCTGTATTGCTATTGTTTCCAGTGTGGGGGATGTAGGCAGGTGTATGTAGCATATACGGTTTTGTGGGGCTTGCATTTCTACGTAGTCCATATATATGTATGTGGGCCCCTTCCCTAATTACAGTGCTATCACTTAATAGACTTCTGTTATGGGAATTTACTTTGGGCCGTTGTTAATTGGTTTCTATATGGTACGCAGGTGAGGTTGATACTTCCATACCTCCGGATGTATGGCGATATGTGCAGGGATATTTGTAAATGACCGCTATCCCGTGTATGTCTGTCCCAGATATTTGCAGTCATTGCAGTGGTGTTGGTGTCAGACCCTCTGTGACATGGCTTGCCACCTTTTCATATGGCCATAGTTGGACACTTGCGGGTCACACAGTGGTGTTTACAGGCTGACATATGGCCACGGTCAGTACACAGGATAGCACATACTTTTATCCTCATTACATACCAATTGTTCTTGGTCCTTAACTACTTCTCGGTTTGCATGTAACATTCCCGTTTCTTACATACATGCATGAGTATTTCCTGCAACTATTGCATAATATTTGGGACATACTAATGTCAAGAAAACCAAAAAGGAGGCAAACAGACCCACGTAAAAACAAACTTCAAAGATTTAATAGCGTAAGCGCTTTCGGAAACACGGTCAATACCTTTCCTTCTTCAGACAAATTCCAAATACAAGCATCACATGATATTTAAAAGGTTTTAAACAAATTGATTAACTACTTAATTAACAAAATCACACATCATTAATTACAAGATTGTAAAACCATAGCAACCACTATGGAAAGGTATTGACCGTGGTTCCGATAGCGCTTACGCTATTAAATCTTTGAAGTTTGTTTTTACGTGGGTCTGTTTGCCTCCTTTTTGGTTTTCTTGGTGTGTCTTTTTTGGTTTGTGATTTTGACATACTAATGTCCTAAACTCTCGGACAGTTGCCCTTTGTAATGTTTCATGTCAGGACACACCTGCCCAGGGGGGGCTGTCTCTCCCAATGTGGGACAGGTGTTTACCACATGCTTACGGCTAGCTATACCCACAACTACCGTAATCATCTACCTCCGAGTTGCCACCTACAGACACACGATGCGGACACACACACACACACTTTAGTCACACAGGAACACACATGGCACCCTCAACACACACATACACAGGCTACATCACTCACAACCAAAGTTGTACACGGTACCTACGTGGACTGCACCGCCGCCAGTGGTGACTACATGTCCTTACTATCGTCATATTGCTCGTGGTTCTACTGTTCCAGTACTGTGTTCTTTCTGTCTTTCAGCCTCCTGGTTACGTGTGTCGGTGTGTGACACGTTCCATAGTTGGTGGTATCCTATTTATTTGTACCTCAAAGGTGTTTTGAATGTCGTCGACCTATCTAAATATTTGCAGATGTCAGTGGCCCCTTGTATATCGACATATATCACACTATCGCCCTTTCTATCTGTATTATATATGTGTAGATATATATATATATATATATATATATAGATATATATATATATATATATATATATATATATATATATATATATATGTATATATATATATATATATATATATATATATATATATATATATATATATATCTCGGACAGGGGTGGTGACAGGCACGCTACGCCTTTCATTGTGTGTTTGTCAGTGTATACTGTGTTTCCTGAACTCTGCACGTTTGTGTCTGTACCTGTCACATTACACATCTGCCATAGGTTAAGATTACCTCCCATCCCAATTTGCGAGGGACAGTCCCTCTTTGTGCAGTTGTGTCCTGCGAAATATTTGTAAACATAGCAAATGTCCTGTGACTTTGGGACAAACATATTCCCTATAGTTTATGTCATAGTTGCATAAAACACTTATTCTGTATCTGACCCATCTACATGTTACAGGACACGGAACACGTACCTGCGACCATTACTAGAATAAGCTTTTTATCTATGCAAAACACTGATGTTCTGGTTTTCATACTGGCTGGGTGTATGTGTCATCCTGCAGACATCTGGCTTATGTCCCACATTGGTCATTTGAACTGTGGCAACCCTACCGTACGTACATCTAGCAATAGTGTTGGGTGATTGTATACACGAATGCCTGTTCCACTCCTGGCAGTGGTCATTTTACTTTTCAGAGCAGGAGCTATTTGTTCAGGGGTGACTAATGCTGGTTTCACCTGTTCTGTACATCATTGACCGTGATCTGCGCAGTGGTCGGTGATGTTTAGCCCTGTTTTGCGCATATCCGTATAGTCATATTTAAACATTGCTTACCAGCTGTGGGCAATGCTTATTCCCACTAACATGTGCTACACATATTCTGATGACCTGCATCTGGAATTCATTACCTGTGCCGTCGGGATTACGTTACATCCCTTGCGGGACGTGGGACCGGGAACATGCACAACAGTCACTGCATGTACCACTTGGACATCTGGGGGTTGTACGCGAATTATATCATTTTGTATGTGCAGTACAATACAGCAGTTACTCCACACTACACTCACATGGATAACTCCATTAGTTTACAAATTGATGAGTCCGGTTAATGGTATGTCCATGTGATGTTTACTGGCTGTACTCCGGCATTGGGTATGTATATCACAATTAGCTACACCCGATAATTTGCTACACCTTCATATGACCGTGGATGCAGCATGCCGGGGTGACGAATGCCTGTCATGGGTACATCCCCTGCCTTGACACAACATCCATGATTACAATTTGTGGAGCCCCTCAGTAACGCAGCGGGGAATCCGTGATGAGAGTGTGCGATTGCCTCTGCTCCACTAAGCGACAGTTGCTTACTCGATGTTGTGGCGACGGGAGTCACGGTTTGCCCCGTTTGGTGTTTTGCCTCTGACAATCGGGAGTGTACCTACCGATGTACCTGAGAACCTATACACACAGCACCGACAGATGCTGATAAGCGCATCTATTGTTCAGGTGTTGACATTTCGTGTTCCAATGGCTGTTGCGTGTGCAATGTTTGAGGGCTGCCTATGTAGGATTCCACAGTGGGCCACCTATACATCACAATTTACAGGTAGTCGTGCTTGTGTGCCATCCATGTTACTGTGTGTGCAGGTGGGGAGGGGTGTCAGTCCGTGGGAGCCTACACTGTCAAGGTATGTGCTATACGTTTCCTCTTTGCCAAGGCGTAGGCATATTGGGCACGCCTCCTTCTGCCTACTGGTGCTGGCACAGTGTGTCCGTGGTCTGGATCCCTCTGTGCCTGTGTTGGCCTTGGCAATTGCGGTGGGCTGTGAGGCTCTCCCCCATTTTGACCCTGCTGCAGCTGTTTCTGCAGGATCATATTATGTAGCATGGCACATAATATGAAGATGTGGGCACAAGTGCCTGGAGAGTACTGCAAGGCTCCATCAGATGTGTCCAAGCACCGGAACCGTGATTTCAGCATCCCGAACACACGCTCTATGATGATTCTGGTTTGTGTGTGTGCCTCATTATGGCGTTCTTGCATTGGTGTGTGTGCATTTCTGATGGGGGTCATCATCCATGGCTCCAGTGCATAGCCAGCATCCCCCACAAGGTGGCCTTGTGGGAAGTCCCCCCTGACAAATACCTGATACAGTTGTGAGGCATTCCAGATATGGGAGTCGTGGTAGCTTCCAGGGCTGCCAGCACACACATCCATGATAATGCCCTGGGCATTGCACACGACCTGGCAGTTGGAGTGGAATCCCTTGCAGTTTATGTAGCGTCTACCATACTCACTGGGTGGTGACTTGATTTGTATGTGAGTGCAGTCTATCGCACCCAGTACCTCTGGGTAGTTTGCCACACGGTGGAAGTGACGCATATTGCTGGCCAACTCCTCCTGAGTTCGGGGGAAGTATATATGCTCATTGGCATGTGGTAACATGGCATCCAGGAACTGGTGTAGTACCCTGGATGCCGATGCTTGTGAGATCCCCATTATATCTCCAGTTGGCCTTTGAAAGGTACCTGTGGCTAGTATTCGCAAGCTTACACATACCTTCGTGCCCACTGGGATGGATTCCCCTCTGTTGTTTCTGATTCTCAGGCATGGCTGGCACAGCTCTACTATTTGCTGTAAGATGTCCCTGTCCTCCCTGTAACGCTCTACTATCTCCAGATCATGTAGCCCCTGGTAGGTCACCCTTGGTCTAAACACTCTTCTCCTCCTCCGAGGCCTACGGTGGTTGTCGGCATCATCCTCCACAACACCGTTGGTCTGTAACACATCCTGATGAATCACAGCTATGGCAGCTCCCAACATGTACATTTTAAAAGTTCCCCGTCTGTTTACACCTATGGTGCGGTGTTTGGGAATACACAGGTGTGTGTTGGGTGCTTTCACACTTTATACTGTTTTGCTGTGAACACTGATGATGTCATAGGGTGTGTATGTACGATCGTGGCTACAGGGTATCTTCTGTGTTTTATTAACGAAACCACTATTGTGCTGCCTTTGGTGTTGCATTACATTTGGATGCCATGAATTACCTCCTGCCCTTCCATTTACATTTGTACATGTTACACCTACCATTTGCTGGCATGCATCCAGCTGCCTGCTTTCATTTGTACTTTCCTAGACCTGGCTTATCTTGCGTAATGTGTGCTATTGCCGATCTACTGTGGGTTTGCTTTGCTCTGCTATGACAGTTGTCCTATCTTTGCATTCCAAGTCCTCCCCTCCTTTCTTTGCAATCCTATGCCTCCCCTATCCTGTTTTGCAGGTTTCTGCATGCAGGCTTGTCTACTGCCATCGATTGGCCACCGTGAGTTGATTGGTGTTAATTGTTCATTAGTACGCCAATTACCCTGCTTCGGCATTTCCTTCTTTTCTTCCCCTGACCTTCCTGTTTGTGCTATTGTTCGTGGCACGTGCATCCGCTTACCGGGTTTCGGCCACGATTTCATCCCTGTACACATGCGCTTTCGGGCACCATGTGTGATCTCAGCTAAATGGTTCTATACCTTCTTCCCCACCCCTGTCCTGCAGCTTTGCTTAGCAACGGCCAGGCCAGATTTGCATTGCTGCAATGTGCTTACTGATACGGTGGCACACCTGTCTGCTGATGTCATGTATCACCTCTGATACACTCCTCGGTGTTATAGCGCTGCGCCATCAGGTACATCCTTAATCCGGCGGGACGTTTGCGATTCAGTACTACCTGCCTCAATTGCATGGCATTGATTATTAATTCATAGTTACAGCGCCAAACACTGTTGCGGGCCCTTGGCAACCCTTGCGCCTTGCTTGTGGTGTGCCATGCCTACCATTGCATATTATGGTGCAATCCTGATTTGTATTTCATTGCGATTTTATGACATTTGTATATATTTCCTTTGTATTCCTGTTTGCACACACATGCCCTGTGGTTGTACTGTGCGTTACTGTGGACATGACATTAAATGTTGTTTTTTAGGTGTTGTACATCTTTTCTTGTGCCATTGGCTGTGTATTTCGCCATTGGCATATGTTAACTTTGTAATACATGAGTCTGGTCCGCTTCCATAACTCCGATGTTCTGTTTGGGAAAATGTAAACCATGTTTTTTGGTTTACATTTCCATGGGCTTGCACTATGCCTGCACAACTTCGTGAATCGCTGTATGCCTTCATTAGCATGGTGTGACACTGCGCATGGGGTGATTTGCATACTTATTCTGAGGGCTGCGTAGATCTGGTGTATGCCGGTAGTGCACATGGAGTTGGTTCGTACCTGAATCACTCGGCGGACATATTTGGCGTTGTCCCGCATACGCTACGCCTGCACCTGGCGCAGGCTTCATGAATCCGGGGGCATATTATTCTGCTTTAGTATTTTGCCATAAAGAAAAAAAGTTGTCAATAAAACAACAAAAGCCCTATATTTTTGGAAAGCTACATATAAATATGGTTCTACCTCAGTTAGACGACACGCCGGAACATCGACACGGAAATCGGGAGCCCCAGAAGATCGACAGTTCAGAAGACCGATACGATGGGACCCAGAAGATCGACAGTTCAGAAGACCGACCTGACGGATGAAAGCACCGACGCCGAGGATGCCGACATGGGAAAAGGCTGTGTAAGTATGCGGTAGTGACGGACGTTAGGGTGCGAGTAAGGTAAGTGTGGATATTGACGGTCTGTAGGGATAGGGGTGGGTTAAGTGAGTTAGGGTTAGGGAGCGGGTCAGGTAAGTGTGCGGTAGTGATTGTGTTTGGGTTAGGGGCGGGATAAGTGAGTTAGGGTTAGGGAGCGGGTCAGGTAAGTGTGCGGTAGTGATTGTGTTTGGGTTAGGGGCGGAATAAGTGAGTTAGGGTTAGGGAGCGGGTCAGGTAAGTGTGCGGTGGTGATGGACCTTAGGGTTAGGGTTTGGGTTAGGGTTGTAGGTAGTTGTGTATGTGAGGTTTAGTGTGGGTTTGTAGGGATTTTGGTGTGCTTGTGTTGTGTATGTGGTTTTTGGACGGGGAATGTGTTTTGTTTGTTGATTGTTGTGATTGTGGTGTGTGCAGTGTATGAGGTTTCGTGTTTGTGTACCATCGGTTATTTCGTTGTCGGGTTTCGTGTTTTTGTACTGTCGGTTATGTGGTTTCGGTGATTGCGTTGTTGGTGTTTTGGGGTTTTGTTTATGTCAGGTAGAACCATAAATACATAAATGTCTCCCCACTGGGACATAAACAAATTGGAGTAGCTTGCTGCCATTTCAGAATCCATAGCTACTCTCACCTTTTGCTTTTAAATAAAATCATTAAACAACATAAAATTATTACTCAAAGCAACATTTACCACTTTAGTTAGCAACCTGACTTTTATTACTTCTGTCTGATTCTCAAGCCTTTCCAAAATATTTCATACTTGTATTTAAAAGTATTACCAAGGATAAAGACTCAATATCCAGAATCAGAAAAATATTCTCTAAGATGAAATTGATATTGTTTTATATTCTGACCACAAAATCAAATGAATCTTTAATATAAAATTTCATATTGCAGACTATGCAGCTTTAATAAAAGCTGACATCACCTTTAACCATCTGCCACCATGTGGTACTTTTCAGTGGTAAATTTCTACCTTCTAAACTCTCTATAGACTGAAAAACATATACTGCCTCATACTCACAGAAACAACAATTCATGGACTTTATTAACACAAATTCCATTGACTAGATAATGCGCACACCCACCAGAGGTTCAAACATACTGGACCTGGAAGTCACCAATATGGGAGAACTCTGCACCCCCCCCCCCCCACTTCCCCACTGTGTCACATCCTCACTGGTGAAGTCAGATCACAAAGCTGTCTCTTTCAAAATAAAAATCATCTTGATAATCCCCAGCAAACGCTGTAACAGTCAGGAACTGTTCCAAAGGCAACTATATCCTAGTATGTGATTGTTTTTCAGAATTCAGTGTCCTTCCCAACCCCAAGTTCACATCAACATATGTGGATTTGTTCAGAGAGACCCTATCCAACCAGGTAAATGGCTGTATAGAGTCTGCTGTACCTACTAAAAGTAAGTCAAAAACAAACTCTAAAAACAAACTACAATGGTGAAATCCTAACCTTAATAGAGTATATAAAAAGGGAAAAGAAGTTATGGCTAAAATCAGGGACAGCAACTCCCATAATGATAAGAATTCACTAATTAAACTAGAGAGAAAACTAACAGGACTAATTAAGTATAACAAGACCAATTATGATGTCAAAATAGCCTCACAGACTAAAGACAATCACAAAGCCTTCTACAGTTATGTCCAAAACCTTAAAAGGCAGCATACATCAGTGTACCGAACTGGTGTTCAGCGGTGCTACCCATCACTGAGCAGAGCGACATAATGAATTTGTTGGATGACAAATTCAGCTCAAACTTCATGCCTCATACCCTCCCTGACTCCTCCCATGAAATACTTATAGCATAACCCTCCCAACTATTAACAGAGAGCAAATACTGGTGGCATTCACTAAGGACAAAAACACAGCCTCAGTGGACCCTGACAATATCTCGTGATACCCGCTAAATAGCTTGAAACATGACCTTTCTGGACCACTTCAGCCACTTTCTGACTATAGCCTCTAAACAGGCTTTGTACTATGAGAATGTAGAACTGCAATGGTTAACCCACTTCACAAGGGTAGACCATCAACCGACCCTAGAAACTACAGACCCATTAGTCTGACTAGTCAAATACACAAAGCCATAGAATAAATTATCATGGATATGATCAACAAAGACATATACTGGACCCAACCCAGTTTTGCTTGGTTAAGGAAAGGTCATGCTTACTAAACCTAGTGGACTTCTTTGAGAAGATCACCAAGGCAATGGATGAGGGTAAAAAGGTGCATACCACCTACTTGACCTGGCTAAGGTGTTCAATATAATACTCCTCTTAGGTATAGTTGACAAATTCACCGAACTGGGGATAAACCACTATATAACTTGTTGGACTGCCAGCTGCCTCACAGACAGGACCCAGAAATTCAAGATCGGTGATACCACCTCCATTATGACAGCAGCTACCAGAGTGGTACCTCAGGGCTCTATGCTGAGACTGTTTCTATTTGACATCTACTTCTCAGAGGTAAAGGCTAATGTCCAGAGCCTTTGGCTATCCAAATTTGCAGATGACTGCAAACTGGGAGCTATTATAGATTCCTCCATGACACAAACATCTTACAAGAGGGTCTAATACAGACAAATGAATGGTGACAGAGTCAAGGATTAAAACTCAGTCCCACAAAAAGTATTATAGTGTGTTTCAGGAACACTGTCACCCAGGCTGATTACTCCATCAATAAAATACCCTACAGAGTTAATCCAGTAGTCAGGGATCTGGGAACATATGTAGAGAGTAATCTGGCCTTTGACTAACATGTGGAATGTATAAGTAAGGGCATGGCATCCAGGTCCAAGGAAGTCATAGTACTGCTTTATTCAGCCCCTATCAGACCCATCATTGAGTATAATGTCCCCTTCAGCACATACCTGACTAGACATATCCAACCTTTGGAATTCCGATAAAGGTTCCTTATCAGAACAATCCAGGGTATAAACACATTATCCTGTATGGATCGCCTTAAAGTATTATCTCTATACTGTGTCTTCGACAGGTTACTGAGAGATGATCTATGCCTGGCATACAAGGCTTCCTCAGATCCAGCTCTGACAGACTTTTTGCACATCTGCAAAATGAACGGTATCAGAACCGCTAGATCCAAGGATTTAAATTTTACTTGTGACATAAATAAGACATGTTGGTGAGACAGATTTGTGTCTCAGAGTATATCCATGCACTGGAAGAGACTCCCAATCCATTTGTAGCAGAGTCCGTCCCTAACCCTATTTAAGTGTAATCTTGACCAATGGATGGTAAATCAGAAATTCACTCCTGGTCTGGTCCTAATGTTTCTGCTAGACAGAGGCAGGCAATAATGCCTAAACTAACATACCCTCCTTCCATAACCTCTAGAAACATCCTAACTAGAATACCTCCCCTCCTAATAAATACCCATGAAACATAAGGACACTATTGGGTTGGATCACATGGTAAAGACCCTGGTGACCATTAGCCTAGTATATACATATGCATCGATGAACCAGGCTAGATTCTTTGTAGTTAAAAAAAATTGAGTTTTTTTCCTGTTATTATATAGCAGCTTATCTAACACTTATAAAGCTGGTGTTACTTCCATTAATAATCTTCATATAATTTATTACAAAAATGTAACAACAGTTTGAAGGAACTGGCAAATGAAAAAGTTATCAGGTGAAATTACATATTAGTCTATCTGTAGTACTAGTGTGCCAACCATATATACACACATGCACCATTTTGTTTTAGTGCTAGAGATTGAACTCAAGCTATTGGAAGATGCTAATACAACTGAGCCTGTTAATGTTACTATGCTTTGGGTCTCAACTGCTGTCTCACCACCAAAATGAAAGTCTTCTGTACTACATTTATAACAAACAGCTTATTACAGTTGCTATAATATATCAAACACTTCAGTGGTAACTGCAGGTACAGTATCTGCATTAATTTATGAAGGTGAAATATACTTGTAGCTTTCAGTACTGGTGCTACACCCATGTGCTATTGGCTCTTGATGATTGTGCCTTACAACTTGTTCCTAGGGCTACTGCCCCACTTTGCCACCACTTAGTTAGGCCTCTGCCTGGTGGAATTCCACATGGACATTCAATGATTTACTACTTTTGTCACACAACTTGGACTGACAAGGTACATACTTCTAATATTTGTAATTAATTCGGAACTAAAAGGTTTCCAAAATTTTATACAGCAAACCTTGCAAGACATTCAAAGTGTTAGATATTTTAGAAAATATTTTAATAATATCATAATATATGGGAAGTCCCAAAAGCAATTAGTATGCAACTGTGAAAGTAATATTCCATTCTTTGTATTTTTTCCTTGCTGTGTGACCCCAAAGCTCCACTATACCCCTTTGTTCCTAATAATGGGGTGAGAACAGGTCACTGAGTGGCCATCTAGGTAGCCATGAGATATATTTTAAAGGACAACAACACAATACTATTATTAAATGCTCAACTTCTCTATCTTTCTCTCTATTTACAGTACCTGCTATGAATAAACAACAGTACACCATTTAAAATATTTTAAATCAACTGTATCTCTCCACTAGAACAGTACCTTACTGTACTGTCATGCTTTTATTTTCAAAAAACTTTTATCCCACCATGGAAAAGCTTGCTGCAGTCTCCAATTCACTGATGTTATCAAGGCCAATGAATACAGGTAGTTTTCTGGACAATTCCCTCCCCAAACTGGCATCACCATGATTGCCCTAAAACCACACCCATGCTTTGATGTCACAGCTCTCTGGTCCTTCCCCTACCCATACAGAAAGTAAAGGCAAGAACAAGGAAAAAGTACATGGGTCAAGTCTCCTGTTGTGAGCTGTCAATCACAGCAGGTAACAGCTCAAATTACCCTTAGCACTTTGATAGCTAGGGAAGTTAGGTGTGAAGATGTATGGGAGATGAGGAAAAGTAGTACAATTCAGGCTTCACAAAAGACTGCAATTTAGCCATTCTAAAAAGAAGCAGCAGGAAAAAGCCCTTTGAAAGTCTGTTCTGTGGCATTTGCATTGTTTGTGTTTTAAGTAGTTATTGAACGGCATGAAATGTTACTTAAAACTGACTGAAACACAGCAGTGTATGCATGTAAAATCAATGTAGTGACAGGAGCTTTAGGATGAAAGAGGCCTGCGTGATGTAATTTTTTACAGACAAGCACTGCATTGTGGAATACCTAGAGGCAGACTAAACAATCAGGATTGCTTCAAGATGCTAGACTCCATGTTGTCAGACTCAGAAGTTACATATAAAAATATTTAAAAACCTGTAAATAGTCCCAGAGTGGTGTTAAAATATAGGAAACACCAAATAATGATGAAATAAACATTTTTTTTTAGTCTGTGAGTGTGGTTATCCTTTAATTTTCTGGCCGTAATGCTGCCCTCAGTGGCAGACATGCATACTTGCAGACAGGAGGGCTGGTTATGTCTTTCCCCATGAGTGTGCACATTTCACATGAAGGCTAACACAACATTGCTTGGCAGAGCCCAGTACACCCCCCCCCCACCTAAGAAATACATGCCATGTACCTATTTCTCCAGTAAGAGACAACAATACTTTACCAGAAAGGCTCATCCAGACTCTGCTACACTTTGCTGTGAAGGAAAGGTTAGTTTGCTGTTATTTTTTGTATTTCTGTATTGCCTTTCTATATTTTGAATACTGTAGTTTGTTTTCTTTACCTTGTGTTTTGCTTGCATTCTGTTTAACAGCATATTAAAACTTCAAAAGAGACCACAGCTCTCTCTGTTCTGAGTCAGGCAGAATTTTTCCCTCCCTCCCACCCATTTAAGTTGTCTTGTTAAATACCACTGTCTTTCTAGTTGCCCGCCTCTTATGTTAATCTGACCATATATCTCATTTCTCTCTACTTTCACTGGCTTATGTGAGTAATCACAAAACCATCACTTTTGAAATCCCACCCCTTCAATTATTTAAATTTATTGGCCATCCTACAGTATTTCATAGTACCAAAATACAAAAGTAACCACCCCTTTCAGTCCATCTTGCTGTTTTAAAAATAGTAATTCTCCACTAAACCTTAACTTTTTAAACAGGTAAAACTCAAGTTACCTACTTTCATATCTAACTTCTCTAGTGCACACTGCAGAGTGCATTCTTTTCAATCTTACCTTTAAGCATCCCTGTTACTAGCACTTTCTCTAATACCTAAAAAGATCATCTCTACTTGACTCCAAGTAGACTTTTCTCTATCTGTTAAACCTAGCACTTGCTCCTACAGTACTTATTACCTTGATACGGCACTCTTATAGATAGCACCCCAAAAAGGCATACCCCCATTTCTCGGTCACTCACGTCCCCCGGAATCTCTTTTAAAGTTTTTTTGTCTAGTCCTTCTAGCCTGTCCAGCGATCAGTTGCTAGTGTCCTCTCCTGCTCAGCTGGTGAACCTGGGAATATTGAGGCAATGTTACAATTGCCTCATGTACACAGACAACCCTCTCCTCCTCCCACAAAACACAAATACATGCGAGAGATGCAACTATACGGCCAAACTGGAGGCTGAGCTCTCTCAACATAGGACTGGCAAGACCAGTCAGGAGGAGAAGGTTACCACACACACTATAGACCCAGTCTCACATAGTACCATCACAACCTCAAATCATACACATAAACACACAAAGACATACTCGGCTCTGATCAAAAATCTACCAAAACAGCAGAGGCCACCAAAGCAGACACCCAAACAACCACCACCTCAGAACACAACACCTGCAACACATAGACCTCACAGTCAGAGTGTCAAACAGTCACAGCCCTTAAGGCCAAACACAATGCCAGACACACTAGTCATTGGTGACTCCATAGTCAGACACACTGACGTCCCGCTCACCAGACTGAGTAAGGAGAAGGTCACAGTAAGCTGCCTGTCGGGCGCTAGAATCCGCCAAACGCAAGCACTCAGGTCTCTCAACAGCAGGTACAAATATGACTCAGTCATTGTCCACGCTGGTGTAAACGACCTGAGACGTACCTCCTTGGACTACATGAAAAGAGACATTGAGGAGCTCTCTGATTATGTAGCCCAGGCAGGTATGACCCTGACCTTGAGCAGTATCCTACCTTCACCAAGAATGATGCCACAATACAGAGATAAGATGATCAGCTTTAACAATTGGCTTAAACTCTGGTGTCATTCAAAGGGGATCCAATGTCTGTCTGCCTGGGATGACATGCTGGACAAGCCACGCTGCTGCAAGGGACGGCTTGCACCTGTCACCCTGGGATTCGGATATTGGCAAAGGCTCTTGCCACCCCATAGTGCCTTTTTAGGCAAGGCTCAAATTCTAAACCTACCACCCTAGAACACAAAAAGGAAAAAACTAAGGGTAATGCTGCTCAATGCCAGAAGTCTAAATCTCAAAATGCACGACTCGAGGCCCTTCTCAGTATGGAGAACATCGATGTCTGTGCAGTGACAGAAACCTGGTTCAAGGCTCCTGAGAGCACCCCAGCACTATCAGGTTTTACCTCTTATCATGCGGTCCGGCCCCAAAATCCGGACAATACCAAGAAAGGAGGGGGGGTATCCATATTCATCAAAGACACCCACACCTCAAGACTGGTGGCAACGCACAATGCATCGGAGACCATCCAGGTGCAATTAACCATAGGCAAGACTGCTCTGCAAATTGTAGCATGTTACAGGCCACCCTCACAAACTCAGGAACCTCACATGGCCTTCCTGAAAACACTAGAGGGGATAAATGTATCACCAAACACCATCATACTAGGTGACTTCAATTACCCTAATATAGACTGGGAACACTACTCAAGCCCAAACACCCTAGCCCAAAAGTTCCTGGAATTTATAAACTCAAATGCCATGGAACAACTAGTCACCATCCCACAAGAGGAGAAAACATACTTGATCTCATCATCACGAACATGGGAGCACAATGTTCAACACCAGAAGTATACCCCTCACTGGTGAGATCAGATCACAAACTAATCTCGCTGGAGGTCCTCATCCCACCCCACCTGAAATAAAAAGACCACAGTAAAGAACTTCTCGAAAGCCGACTTCACACTTCTAAAGACTAGTGTGGTCTCCTTTAAGGCCCCGAGCCGACGGAAAACAGTACTCAAGCCGCTGAATCACTTACAAATGCCTTCTACCAGCACCTGCAGGACTGCATGGATAAGGCAATCCCAAGCAAAACAAAGACTCTTTGTACCAAAGGCAAGCGTCCACTCTGGTGGACCCCAGCCATAAACAAACTCTACAACAAAAGGAGGAAGCTACTACAAGATAGAGCAAAATCCTTAAAAGGTAAGACACCCTTGATCACTATAAGTAAAAACTAAGAGCTCTCATAAAATCATCCAAAGCAAATTTTGAGAGAAAAATAGCTAAAGACTCAAAAGACAATCATAAGGCCTTCTTTAGCTATGTTAGAAACCTGGGAGGAAACTCCCAGATATGCTCAGAACTAGTTCAAAATGATGTGAAGATTACTGATCCTACAGACATTGCCAACATACTGGCTGACAGGTTCAGTGCAAACTTCTCCCCTCCCCAAAAGGAGAGATATCTATACCAAGCGATTGCAGCCCCCAAACATCTCCAACGCCCAAGTGAGAACTGCTCTCTCCAAAGCAAAAACACAGCATCCATGGGACCTGATGGTGTCCCCGGCTGTGTGCTCCACGAACTCAACGAGAATTAAACCCACAGCTAGGACAGCTGTTTAATCATAGTCTTACCTCTGGATACGCCCAGGAGTGGCGCACTGCAACTGTGGTCCCACTTCACAAAGGCGGTGCCTCCACCGACCCTGGAAATTACCGCCCATTAGCTTGACAAGCCTTATCTGCAAAGCCATGGAGAGGATCATAATGGACCTCATAAATAAAGACATAGGGAATTTGCAGACTTTGGATCCATCCCAGTTTGGCTTTGTCAAAGGCAGATCATGCCTTCTAAACTTGGTTGACTTTTTGAAACAGTCACCAAAGCCATTGATGAGGGAAAGGCAGTCCATACAGCCTACCTCGATCTGGCGAAGGCCTTTGATACAATACCCCACTCGGGTATCATTGAAAAACTCATCAGCTTAAATGTTAACCCATACATCACAAGATGGGTTGCAAACTGGCTGAGTGACAGAACCCACAGGGTCAGAGTTGCTGGCGCCATGTCAGACTCAAAGCCTGTCACAAGTGGTGTACCACAGGGCTCAGTCCTGGGCCCACTCTTGTTTGGCATCTACTTTTCCAAGTACAAGCAAACACAGGAGGGTTATGGCTGACAAAGTTTGCAGATGACTGCAAACTGGGCCATAGTAGAAAACACATCTGACACAGATATCCTTCAGAAGGGTCTCACAGAAACGGATAACTGGTGCCAGAGCCATGGCCTAAAGTTAAATGCCAAAAATGCATAGTCATACCCTTCGGGAAAAACAAGGTTACCCCTAGCTACCAAATAGGTGGCAATCCACTGAGTACAGAAGAAGTTATCAGGGACCTGGGGACCCAGGTTGATAGTAGTCTGTCATTCAACACCCATGTAGCTAAAGTAGTTAGGAAGACCTTCTACATTGCCCACCTTATCATGAAGGGATTCTCATCTAGATCAAGGGAGGTCATAGTCTCCCTATACTCATCACTCATCAGACCAATGATTGAGTACAATGCCCCATTCGAATGTATCTGACCCGACACTTGCAGCAGCTGGAGAGGCCACAAAAGTTCCTCACCAAAAGGATAAAGGGTCTCAAACATCTGTCCTATGCTGCCCGACTGAAAGAACTCCAGCTCTATTCAGTCGCCACCGCTGCTCAGAGGTGATCTTTGCCTAACATACAAGGCCATGTCAAACCCAGATTTGATGAATATGCTTCACCTCAAAAATCTAGATCCGTCAGAGCCACAAGGGCGGGAGACTTAAACCTCGACACGGCTATTAATAGGACGTGCTGGAGGGATAGATTCATCACCCAAAGACTCCCTATGCTGTGGAATAAAATCCCGGTATATGTGAGGCAGAGCACCTCGCTGGCCTTGTTCAAGAGAAATCTTGACCAATGGATGGGAGATCGCAGATATACCCCAGGGATTACCTCAGTGTCACTGCTCAACAGAGGCACAGCAAAATAATGGGTATAGTTCCCCATACTAAAGGGGTGGCGTAAGCCACAAAACTATGGGCTAGGCTTGTAAATGCCCTCGGGCAGATAGCCTAGTATGAACCTATGAACCTATGAACCTATGAATACAGCAAGCTGGGCCAGCTCTCTTTCCCTAAGGATGGGTGTGCTTTTGTCATCTTCTCACTTCCATCTTCCCTCATTGGCTTCACCAGCATCTGGATTCTAGTCAATTCTAAGTCATACTGGTCAGATTCAGAGTGTTATCTCTCTGTTCCTTAGAGCTGACCTGCAGCATTCCAAAGTTTAGAAAACTGTGTACTGGTACTAACTGAAAGTATAAATGAATTTAATATGTCAAGATTATTCTTTTATGGGATTTAGACTCCAAAAATAGTATTTCATCAGACCCTAAAAGCAGCACCTATTCAAGAAACTCCATCATCAGCAGACCCCATAGCTGTCAGAAGCCTACTGACAGCATGTGTTAGATGTGGAGACAAATCTATCAGTAGGGTCTGCAAAAGTTAGGGACAGCAACTGACTCAATGGTAAGATCTCTGCCTCACAGCTCCAATGTCTGAGATTTAATCTTTACTTCTGGTCACTGACATCCCTGAACCAGGCAATAGCCTCTCAGCCCATCTGTTCCCATTCTGGGTCTCATCAGCCACTTCATTCCCCTGAAGGTAAGAGTCAGACATTAGGGAGTGCATCACTTTTACTGGTCTTGTGGATATCCCTGCCCCATGCCTCCTAAACCATCCATGTAGGAGATTGGCATATTCACAAACATAGTCTGGGGAAAAGAATGCTCCCAAACATATCATTCCTGAATAAGCAATGCATGAATCACAACAGTGCAAACCTGCCCTGACCTCTCCTATGTGTGATACCAAACGTGGTGAGACAGGCTGTCTCCCTCAAACTAGGATGGACAAGCTGGTATCAGAAACTCAAATCTATCCACTCCTCCCCAGCTTCTGCAGAATTCATGGATACAAGAAAAAGGGGATTGGTTTTGCCAGCTGTGTTCTTACAGATGCTGAAAGGAGATTTTATCAGATTGAAAAAGTTTTCATGTTCAAATTCAAAGATATGAATATTTCCATTGATATTTATGTGAACACTCATTTACTCAAAAACAGATCGCAAATAGTGACTCCTAATGACAGTTTTCTTTTAAAAGCTCTATGTTTGGTTATGAAACATTGCTTCAAAATATTTAATAAAAAATTGGTACATGAAAGACATTAAGGTATGATAAAATAAAAGCCCTTTTGAGAGAAAAAAATAATTGTTTCTTGAAACAGATAAATTGGAGCACTATTTCATTACTGTTTTACATGCCAGGTCAATCTCCTGATTAAAATGATGAAACAATAAATATGTCAGTGTTTTCAACTTTATCTTACTAGGAGTTAAACGTTGACTCTTAGGAACCTTTGCTTAGAGCTGGATGCCTTCTTGTTATACTTGATGTCTATAGAATATAATCCGCTGTGGAATCTATTACCAAAACAGCAAATGCTTCCACATAGTAAGCTTAAAGTGATTTCAGAACTGGCATTCCTTAAGTACCAAGACATTTAATGCCTTTCCAGTTGAGACAACATTTTAATGACTTCACAGACCACTTGTTATTTAAGTACAAGAAAAATCACACCATTATGGTCATAGACCACTGGAGTTAAGAGAGATTCAGGATGACATTGGGAAACATCAGATCTACATAACTTAAGTGTGCTAAACATAGAGCTGGTTCTTTCAGATGTGTACTATGTAAAGAGTAGCTTCATGGTTTTGTAAGGATAGACAGAAATAATCAATGCTCTTTTGCTGAACAACTATAGGATACTTTTGGTTTTACATTTAACTGGGCCCATCAAACACTGCTTTCAGTCATGACTTGGGCCACAAGGGTAAAGGTAAATACAAAATATATATGGATTCTTTAGAGTAGCCAGTCGACCAGCATGCTTTTAGCAGGTTGGGATGAAACTGGAATATCCACGGAAAACTCACAAAGGCTTAAAATAATAGGAAAACTTCACACAAATGGTGAGTGAACAATGATCAGGACTGAACTCCAGACCTTGGAAGTGCAAGTAAGAGGCCTTAACCACTGACCGACTGTGCCACCTACTTTCAAGACAAAGTTACCAGCATTTGCTTACAGGTAACCAAATATAGCTGCTGAAAAAGAAAAGCTGTGGTAGCTCGACTAAGGCAGTATATATGCAGCATGGCATCATAGGTGAATTTCTGATGATTAAACACTGATACTTAGCAAATGCTTATTCTTGCATGTACCTGTATTTTACCAAGTGAAGCAGGTAAAAGGTATATTGAAGACAATCATACATTTTGAATATGAACTTAAACAAAACATAGTGACATTTCAAAATGGCTGCTTAAGACTGATTATATTGTAGTTGACTTTGATTATGATGACTTTACCGCTAGTTAAATACTATGCAGAGGCCAACATCTAAAAGATTACATCCATTTATTAAACAATGTTTTACTGTGTAATGTACAAATATAGCTAATTTGCCACACACAGAGTGCATACTAGAGCTAACTGACAGTGAAAATGCTTCTGTTTATACTGGCAGATATTTACAAAGTGATAGTAATCTTTATAGATGCAAATAGTTTAACAAATTATTCATTTTTTATCTTATAGTCATTGTGAATGTTTAAAAGATGTGAACAATGTAATGTGTAGCACAAAGTTCCATTACCGGCACATTTACTCCTGAGAACCAATGCTATAAAAGTAATTGAAAAATAGATGATTTCCCTTTCAGTCTCCTGCGCAAGCCCGTTATTGGAACATAGTACTTCATCAAGACAACCAGTGGTACAAGCCACATTCTAATGGAAATGTCACTCTGGTTTCTGTGGTACTGCTATCTAGCTGTTGTGAACTAAGCAGATAGAACCTGGTTCAAGGTAATTGCTATATCAGGCTATGGTCTGGACTTTTTATTCAGCTTATTTTTGTCTTGTTTACTTTATAAATGACCTCCTATTGACAAACAAGTATGCATAGTCTTGCTTTATTTAATTAAGTTTAGGGCACTTAGTTTACATAACTCTGATGTTTGACTAAAGAACGCAGGGATGCAGCACATTGCATGTTAAAATATCATATGAGCATCAGCACTCAAATCTAAAAAAAGTAACCTATTGCTACATGAACAGAACTTCTCCCAGTTTCTGCTACAACAAGAAAACCTTGATATGTCTCCTAAATTAATTATATAAGGTTCTTGCTGTACTCACAAATAGCCAATGAATATATGCACCTGTTTCATTTGTGCTCCCTCAAAGCTTGCAGTTTCGTATATTGAAGCATAAACCATTATAACAGAATCAGTCCATAGTGTCATGCAGGGATACTAGTACCACCAGCCATGCAACTATATTAGAAAAAAAAGGTAGAACAATCAAATAAAAGACTTAAGGTAGAAATGGTATGTGAAGCACTTAAGGGAAGAAATTACATGCAATCCGGGATAACAAAGCACATATTTAGAAATAGTCACCCACAGGGAGAATGGGAGAATAAGATAGATTAGATGACAGTCTGGATTCGTGTCCACTTTAAAAGCCAGTAGAGTGAGGGGAAGGGGCAAAAACTAGAAAAGTACAGGTACATTCAACATATACAATATTTAATATGTGCAACACTGATTGTGAGCCAGTATTTAATCAAGCTCAATGAAGCTGTGTTGAAAATTATTATGTATAAACAATATTCATAACTACAGTGTCTCTACTCAACTGTAAAGGTAGAAACTTATTATGAGTATATCACTGATTACAGCTTCAAGGTCTTGTACATGATAGGGAGTAAACTTTTAGCAAAGCAGTCCTCATCAAGTCTGTGGTGGAGATGGATGGAGCCCTGACTGTAATCAAGATGATCTGCATTCGTTTAGCAGCCCTGCCACAGGAGGAAAGGAATGATGAGATAATCCTGATTAACTGTCTGTGGAAGGAATGTGAAGGACATGCATTTCTGGGATATGCCTCTCATCAAGAACCACTGGTAGAGACTACAGATCTGTTGAGACTTATCTGCTTCTAAGGTGGTATGTCATCAGTAAAAATGAATGATTCTATCACATTGTGCTCATTACACACCCAATCTTTAACCGCTAACAAGGCATATGCAATTAGAGATGGCACTGTTTGCATAAAACTCCACTCCTAATAGCTGCCTATATGATTGTAATACCAACAACTGAGTGGTGCAGTAGGTGTATGATTATTGGCAAGCAGGCAGGCAGATGAGGAGCAAAAAAGTGAAAAAAAGTAACTTATTGCTACACGAACAGTAGAACTGCTCCCAGTTCTGCTAGTAGAAGAAAACCTTACAATGTCACTGAAATTAATTGTTTATTGTACTCATAAATAGCCAATGGATATCTGCTATTTATTTGCAAAATATGAACAATGCCCCTGTTACACAACTCTGGAATAGGTGCTGATATAGTCAACATTACTGCAGAACTTTATAACTGCATACATCAGATGTCTACATACTTCAGTAAACGCTAAAATATCATTACAGGTGACTTGGTGTATCTGATGTCTACTGTTCTGCTGAAGACCTATTATGAAAAAAGCAACCCCATTAGAAGGAGTTTGGTGAAGTTTATGTAGATATTTCCCTCACAGACTGTAGTTCAGTATAAGGTTTGCAAAACTTGGAAATGTGAAAACTTGCTTTTCTTTGCTTTTCTAATTGTAATATTATTATGTAAATGGAGGTACAACCATAAAATGCTTTCAGGAGTAACCGGTGGACACTGTACATAACTAAACAATCACAGCATGTATGGCTAAGGGGAATTCTTTATGTAGCCATATAATCATCAGAATGCAGTGCTGGTGTTAATCACACTATTCAGCATTCTGCTCTTCAATGAGAGATAAGGGCGCATGCAATCAGCAACTTAGAAATGCTATGCTGTCTTATACTCTAAGATTGAAAAAAAAAAAAAAGAAAACAATTTGTCTATATTTCAGCCACTTCAGTCAGATTGCAGAAGCTATGCATCTTGTTGATGTTTCCTGGGCTCCTACAAAATATACAGGGTTAAAACATCAGTTTACTGCTTACTAGTCTTTACAGAATGGTTAAAACCATATCTTTTGACACAGCAACAAGTAGTATAAGTGTTCAGTTCACTTACAGACCAGTACTGATTCAAAATAACTATGTTTCAGTGCATTTGTGTGCCACTGAATTCTTAAAAAACATCTTGTAGTTATAACTATATCAAGGAGTGCCCTTCATATGATATTAAATGCAGAATATTAGAGTAGAAGACTGTTTCTAATCTAACTAAATGAGGGAGCCCCTTTGATTCTTGACAACAGCAGTGGGAGGAAGCCATGTACTTCCATGATCTTTTTGCAGGACTAGTTATTTAAGAAAGCATGACATTCCTCACAATGCCCACAATTAATTGAACAATCAAACAATAATGAAATTCCAGTTACCCATATAGCAGTAGGCATGACTTCTCAGACCTCAGTGTTGTGGGATATAAGGGAGCTGTTTTCTATCCTGAATGACCAAGGTTTATTTTTAATAGTAGAGCAGAATTTGTCAATACTATTGTCTTGTACCATACCACAAAAGAGCCAAATCTGTGTTTCTCTGTTATTTAAGACAGATATTAGATGGTATTACTTCACTTACGGGAACGTGATGGCTTGGAATTTCTTCAGTGACGCAATACAGCAGTATAAATCTATGGAAAATTTAAAGCACTGCAAGAGAAAGTAGAATATTTTGAGAAAGCTGGGACAGCTGTAAATGGTGACCTAGACAACTTGGATGGAGTTGGACAGTTAATGTAGAGTTTTAGAGAGATATTCACTGAGACTTACTTCTTTTAACCTTATGCAGCAAATGAATGAGCAAAACATTGGCTTTTTGTCTGTATTACAGCTCCCAAGTACAGGATGTTTTGCCCTCTGCAATGTAATACTTCAAATAAACATCTCTTTGATTGCAAAGGCAAATATTTCTGTTGCAGTTCTGATGAAAGACAAAAGTGGGATAGCAGATTCACATACACCCTCCATTTAAAATTTTAGATGCAGTACAAAATGGAAGAATAGTACCGAGAAATGCTCAGTTCATAAACTGAACCTTGCATGTGTAATCTTTTACTCAGTGCACCACTCTGTGTTTGAATGGTGACATGAGCAGAAGTTTCATGTACCATTCATTTGAAAGCTGCAGTGGATACCTGATAGCTGTTACATCAATGGGAGGACCAGGGACTGAATTTTGCAAAACCCAGGTATTGCACCTTGTTGGGTGGCATTATCAGAAAGTGCACTTTGGTTCTTTATAGTGTCCTTGGTGGTGGGGGCATTGCTTTGACTAAAATTGGTCCAAAGTGTGCCATCTATGCTTTTTGTGCATTTGATATTTGGATGAACATGCACTTGGGTGACTGGGAAGGAAATGTTATGTACTTTCTGACTGAATTCATGCATGTGTACATGCAGATGTGCTTACATATACATATATATTTTAATAAAGATATATATCTAAATATATATATATATATATATAAATTACATATATATATATATATATATATATATATGTATATATAGACACATGCACACACACACACACACACACACACACACACACACACACACACACACACACACACACACACACACACACACACACACACACACTGCAAACAAGCACATCCTATTTCATTTCACTTGCAGAGTGCAACAGTCACTGTTGAATAGCTACTTCATGGAAAAATTAGTGGAAGATGCATTATCATGCTCTTCTGTAGCTGCTTCTTATACATACCATGCACCAGTTACCTGCTTTGCATGCAGTAGTGTATTGGCTTTACAGTGCTCCTGTTCTGTTATCTCTGAATCATATTTTGGCATTCTCCATTAATTTTTCTTTTTTTCTTTTTTTTAATTTCAAAACTTCTTTACTTCTATTATTATAACACACATACACAGGGTCAGCCTTAGGCCAGTTGGACCTATTTGGCCTAATAGGGCCCTGCTAACTGACGGGACCCTGCACTATACTACAACAGGGTCATTATGCTTTACATGACCCATAAATCAGCCCAAGGGACATTACAGCAGTGCAAGGCATTTTCCTTGTCTTGCCCCCATAGTAGTTACTTCCATTGCTACAATAAAGCATCACATCATTCAACTTCACAACACATTTCCATGCGTTTTACTTATGCGAACATTCATCTGTTCTATGTGACCCCATTACTCTTCACTATAACCACAGAACTTTACTTATCTCAAGACTCTCTGTACTCTTTTACTTTCACAACAGCAATATATAACAGGTAGATCAAGTGAAGCTTTAATTCATATAAATTGTTTCACAGTTTAAACAAATTTAACATAAGAACCATTACAGTCTTAATATAAATCAAATTTGCTAAAGAAGATAACAGATGATGCTGGCAGTAAGTCAGTAGTTATGTACTAAATTCCCATATAAATAGTTGGTCTTCCTATATTCAATGACCCAATTCCCTAAAATCAAATGTCTAATAAGGCCTGTATTCATGGAGACCATTTCTTGCATGTTTTTTGCTTGACATAATGACTCACACTTATACATTTCCTGGATTATTATCTTAATATTATTTACACTAGGGCTATCTTTTGTTTTCCAAGATCTAGTGATTACCTTTCTTTCCATCATCATAAACAAAAATTAGTAAAGATCTAGTCTGTAGAACAGAGTGTGTGTGCTATGTCTTTAAGAAGCATATCAAGGACTGAATGTGCATATATAAATAGCGAGCGCGTGCTATACTCAGTGCCATTTTGAGAGTGCAGCCAGAGAGTGAACGTGTGAAGGCAATAGCTAGTTTGTTTATAAGTTTACCTAAGTTAAAGTATTAAGCCTCAGTAATGATGTGTTTGTACATAATAGCCTGTTTGAAAAGAACCCACAAAGTCTCATCTATTGTGGCCTGACTAGATGAGCGACATGGAGTCAGAAGAGGGATGCAAGAAACTGATATTCAGAGCCATGAGGTGGAGAGATAGGAGTGAAGGTAAACTAAGAGAAATGAGCATGAAAAGGAACCAGAAAAGCACCAAAGGTAATGAAAAATTGCATAAACAGTTTATTTTATAAAAAAGATGAAGCAGAGCATTACAAGGGCACAAACTGCATTATTAAACAAGCGAAAGGCACAAAAGGTTTATTGATTAAGCAAAATGTTTAGGATTAAGTTATTTGATAAAATGATTATGAGAAAAGCAAAACTAGCATATTTAAAGTAAAATGGGCATGTTTAGAGTTAAACAAGCAGAAGAAAAGTACAACTGGCTTGAAAAGAGATTAAATGAGGAAAACAAATATAATAAGGGCAAAAAAGGGCTCATTAAGCATAAATAAAGCAAGGCGACTGCATGTTTTTGGGCAAAGTGCTGTGTCTAGCATAACTATGACTTCATATTGTATTCAGGACATAGCTAAAGTTATTCGAAGTATCTCAAAGTGTGTGAAAGTGCTTACAGTGTGTGCTTATTACTGTGTATTTATTCCAGACAGTCTGTTAGGGTGCAAAGTGGAACTATTTTGTGAAGTACAGTCAAAGTGCAGCCATTTAAAAATGTTTTTTGTGCTGGGTATGTCTATTTGCAAAGTGTTGCCATTAAGAGTGTGTCTCACACTGTAAAGAGTTACTTAGTGAAGTACCGCCATTTTGGGGAAGTTTCAGTGTGCTGTGTACTATTTATTTGCAAACTGTAATTGATGACTTTTGCAGTACAGTGATTTTAAGAATATTACAATGCCCGAGAGACTTGTTTCACAAAGTTCAGTTATTCAAAGTACTACAAGTCTGCCCAATAGCATAATTTCGAAAAGTCCAAAAGCATAATTTTAGAAGCACAAAAGTATAAGGGCATAGTTGCAAGTACTGGCATAAATTTCTGGCATATGTGTATGTGTTTATGTTTGTGCATATTTGCAAAAACCTTCACTGGTATGTGTTAATATGGCAGATGGATTTCGAAAGCCCTCACCACTTGTATTTGATCTGAATATTGCAGAGAATTGGAGAATATTTGAGCAAGAGTATGATAGTTTTATACAAGCAGCTTATTCTGACAAAGATGCAAGCACTAGGGCATTCATTTTGCTAAACCTTGCTGGGTCAGAGGCCATAGAAAGAGATCATTTATTTGTGCATGCACCAGCAGTATATGAAAGAGAAGGTGAAAACTGTCATATTGTTGTACAGGCTGAATCAAGGGAAGACACTGAGTGTTTGAAGCCCAAATTCAGGGAAATGTATAACCCCCAGACAAATGTTACATTAGAAAGGCACTTGTTTTACACAAGAGATCAGAAACCAGGTGAAACATTTGCGGCTTATATAACTGACCTAAGAAACAAAGCCAAGACGCGTAGGTTTGGTGACTTAAAAGATGAGTTGATAAAGGACAGGCTTGTGTGTGCTATTAATAGTGCTGCTGTGAGAAAGATTTTACTTTGCAACAGTCAAATCCATGAAGTTACAGAAAGGCACACAAGTGTGCTTGTAAGGGATGAGTACGGTTTCAACAAGCTCTAGAGTAAATGTAGATAGCATGCAACATGTGGCAAACAGAAGCAGGCCTAGGCACATGGCTGCCACAGCCCCTGCTGGCTTGCCAGGGAAACCACATAGTTTTCTAGCAAGTTCTAAGAAGGGTGCATTCTCAGTGCAGTACAAGCACGAGTCAGCAAAACCCAAGTCCAACGTTATTGTTAACTGTCACAATTGTGGTGCCAATTGTGGGTTTAAAAGAGAGAAATGCTTAGCATTTGGTCAGCAATGCCACAAGCGTAAGAAATGGAACTATTTTCAAAAGCCTTGCAAATCAAGTAAACCTCACACAGTTATAAGGAAAGGTCACTCAAGAAAGCAAATTGATCAAGTAGAATTTCAGCAGTCCACCTTCTACGCAGATGGTGTATCAGTAGTTGATGAAAAGACTGATGCAGTGAATTTGGTAACAAGAAATTAAGTGTTTTGTACTGTCTAGATCAATGGTAAACCCACTGAGCTCAAAGTAAACACTGGTTCAAAGTGTAATGTTATGTCAATAGACACTTTTGCTAAAGTGAGAGCTAATGAACAACTCAATGTGGGTATTTGTGCAAAACTTGCTGCTTATGAAAATGAAGAAATTCAGACCAAAGGCTCTGTAATACTTTCATGCTTTTTGGCCAAGAACTGTTACAGCTTGTTGTTCTATGTAGTTTGAAGACCTGTGCAGTCATTATTGGGTCTCAGAGACTGTTTGAGAATGAATCTGCTTTCTTTTACCAAAGAAGTTCATCAGATAAGTGCATATCCTAGTTCTAATTTTACCAAAGCTATTTTCTCAGAGTATGCTGATGTTTTCGATGATAAGTTGGGCAAACTTCCAGTTGTGTATTCTATGAAGTTAGACCCAGAGGTCAGTCCAGTAGTTAGGCCAGCAAGAAAAGTTCCAATAGCCATGCAAGATAAAGTCAAAGCTCAGGTGGATAAAATGGTGCAGCAAGGTATTTGTCCAGTTACAGAACCAACTGAATGGGTGCTGTCCATTGTAGCAGCTCACAAAAAAGGCTCAGACAAAATCAGAATATGTATTGACCCAAGAGATTTGAACAAAGCATTGAAGAGACCACATCAACCAATGCGTACAGTTGAAGAAGTTGCAGCCCTAATACTGAATGCCACTGTTTTTTCTGTCTTAGATGCAAATAGTTCATTTTGCCAAGTGATGCTTGATTGCAAATCCTCATTACTGACTAAGTTTACCTAAGTTAAAGTATAAAGCCTCAATCCTGATGTGTTTGTACATAATATTTTTGTACATAATAAAGCTGCTTGAATAGAACCCACAAAGTCTCGTCTATTGCATCCAGACTAAACGAGCAACATATTCTGAGCTCCTAAGATGGCGAGATCATAGCCAATTAAAACATTGATTAGGAAATAATAATAGGTCCTGATCATGCCTATCACAATACTCTTGTGGTATTTCCTTTTGTGATTTTACATCTTCACAACTCCAAACCGAAGTACCCAGTATCTCAATGTAACACTGTGAAGATGTTGTAGGGAAAAACAAGATGATCTAACTGATGTATAAAACTTTGCCAGACCAAAAAAAAAAAAAAAAAAACAGAACCTACATCATTTTGTGTCATAGCAGGATGCAAGTCTTTCACTCATTCTTCTAGAAAATGGGTCTCTGTCTCATCACTCTGCATTTATTTGTATTAATACGCTTTATTTGTTATCAACAATTTAATGATCTTAGATATTACCACTTTTGTAGAGGGGTGATTCTCTCTTACATTAATCTACCAATTTACCTAATGAAGTCAGTCCTTTTGGAAAACAGAACCTATCTTTTCTTTATTTTGTCAAACAGTTAGCAAAAATTTAAATAAGGCTTTGTGGGACAATTGAGCTTTAAATGCCATCTTAAATTTTGCTTGGACCTACTCATTACACTGTTACCCACTCACAGCTGCTTCCAATACCACAAGAAAGTAAATCTTGTCAACTGACTTAAGAGTTTAAATGATAAGGAGACCAATGTTTTGCTAAATGCAGTGGGGACAGGACTTCCACTGAGCTCTGTGATTCAGCTTATTTATATACCTAATGTCTCAATTTTAACATTTCAAAGACCACTGTGAAAGTTAAAAGTGGTGAATCTAATCTACATCAAAGAATACTCATATATAACTTGTCAAATCTCCCAAATTGATTTTGTATAAAACGTTTCTAAATTTAAATTGAATGCTTATTTAGTATACCACCTATCATTTTGAACCTGGTAGCCTTACTATAGTATTCCTAATGAAGTGGGGAGAGTAAGTATATATCAAATGAGACAGAGTTTGGCTCCATTCCTTAAATAGCTGGTGAGAAACAATCATAATAATGGAGGAAAGGAATTCTTTGAGATGCACATAAGACCAATGGAAGCATATACCTGGATAATACTTGGCTTCTCTGTGAAAAATGTGAAAAAATCCAGTCCAAGACCCCTCCACTTCCTCCATAAATGCTTACCTACCTTTTTCAAAAATGTTTGTGTAGGTGCTTCTGACAATGGTCTACATGGAAGTACCAATTTTTATTCTTATATTGTTAAGGCAATTATCCTCATATAAGAAAGGCAATCTAACCAACATTTGGTTTGCATGATTATAATTAATTTCAACAGTTTCTGTTTTATTTATGCTGATCAAATGTCTGGCCAAATTTCCAAATTTTCCATGCTCACTAGAAACTATAAATAAATCTTGTTCATAGAAAGAAAAATAAAGGAGCAAGTTATGAATATGATAGTTTTAATTATTCTTTCTCTGTTGAGAACTGTTTTATTAATGACTTCTGCAATCTCATTTTTAAAGGTTCAGTATAATGAGAAAACAACATTAGAGATAATAAATCTCCCTGTCTAATGCCTCTAGACAACAGTAATGGGGATAAAAGCTTAAAACCAAGTTTTATTTGCACCGATGAATATTGATACTTACTGTTACTGTTGGGAAACCAACTAATTTTATTACTGAAAATAAAAAAGCCAAAGAAACTCTATTAAACACTTTTTCCACATCAAGACTACTTAAGACTAGTGGGATGCTTGAAGTAGAAGTAGTTTCTACCAGAAAAGTTGTCTTGTTCAAATTATCAAATGGTGAACAGTCTTCTGGAAACCCCATTTGATCCAGATATAATAATTGGGGAATGAAGATGGACAGCCTTTTAACCAGTATAGGCATAAGCAATTTATAATCATAATTTAATCTAAACAAGTTAGCAAAAATTTAAATAAGGCTATGTATGACAGTTGAGCTTTAAATGCCATCTTAAGTTTTGCTCTGACCTACTCATTACTGTGTCACCCACCTACAGCTGCTCCCAATGCCTCAAGAAAGTAAATCTTGTCCACTGACAAGAGTTTAAAATGACAAGGAACCCAATCCTTTGCTAAATGCAATGGAGACAGGTCTTTCACTGAGCCCTGTGAATAGACTTATTTATATACCTAATGTCTCAATTTTAACATTTTATAGACCACTGTGGAAGTTAAAAGTGGTGAATCTAATCTGCATGAAAGAATAAAACTTGCCATATCTCCCAAATTGATTCAGTACAAAACTTTTCCAAATTGAAGTTGAATGCTTATTTAGTATACCACCTATCATTTTGAACCTTTTAGCTTTACTATAGTATTCAAAGTGATGTACAGCAATTTTCCTAATGATGTGGGGAGAGTAAGTATATACCAAATGCAATGGAGTTTGGCCCCATCCCATAGATAATTGGTGAGAAAAAAATCATAGTAATGGGGGAAAGTAATTCTTTGAGATGTATATTGGACCAATGGAAGCTTATACCTTGATAATACTTGGCTTCTCTGTGGTAAATCCAGTCCAGGACTCCTCCACGTCATTAATAAATGCTTACCTTTACCAAAAATTTCTGTGTAGGTGCTTCTCTCAATGGTCTACAAGGAAGTACCAATTTTTATTCTTATATTGGTAAGGGACAGCACCATTTTTGTATTACTGAAGTTGTGATGAATGAGTTACATAACTGGCCCTTACTTGTCAAAATATCCACCGACCTTGGTTCTAATCCCATCTTCTGCATAAATGACATATCTTAAGATATGGAATTGATTAATGTATACTGATGAGGTTAAAATATATGATCTGCAATTGAGACATGTTTTGTATATTCCTTATGCTTATCTGTACATTATGATAATATAAATGACATTGCTTGTTTTGCAAAGCAGTGCACTGTTACACTGAGATATGTTTTGAAGGTTGGTCTGTCAATATGTGCACCTCCTGTAAAACATTTGATATGTACATATCACCCTTTCTTTGGATGTCAAGCCATAATAGGTTCAGTAATTGTTTGCCCTCCAGGGAACATAAGATCATCACTGAGGCTGTACGGTAGCAGGACCGAAATTTACTATAACAGATGGATGATACTGTGTGGAGCCAACAAGTGTGTAGGAACTTTATAAACATGATCAATGCTGAAGGTGGACACGACCATTCCACAGAGATCTACTGGCATTGTTGCTCTGATATAATCTTCTTTGCAGCCAACAGATTCTACCAGTATGAGAGGGAGAGAAATGCTACTGGAGGTGGGCCACCATTGCCTCCTCCAGATGAGGTAATGATATTCCTGGCCTCCCACTATGACACCTGCCAGAATCATCATTTACCTGAGGGGGGAAATGAGGCAAGTGTTCGAGGAAATACAGGTATGTCTAATGTTCACAAACACAGCAACATTATTCAGTTGTCATTCAAATACATTCATTCTAATATCTTACCTTTTTTTTTGAGTGACACAGCAGCAGAACAAAGCCATGTAAATGAAACATTCCAGATGCCGACAGACATGTTAGGTGTTATAGTATGTTATATTACTTAAGCAATGAGCAGATAACAATGTCAACACCATATGCACTGTCGTGTTTTTCAATTGCATGAGCTCATCAACATCAGGCCACCATCAACAATCAAGTAAGTGTCTCTGTAGTCTTTTAGTGTGATCATTGGCGTTTGCCTGCCTGTACCTTCTGTTATGATTGAGGTACATATTCACATATTGTTTATGTTCCACTTTAACCTACAGATTTAGCTTTACATCAAATGGCACATTTCCCAACCAGGGTGGACAGAATTTGTTAGGAAGCTCATATGGTTGCTATTGTGTAATACTGTTTAGCATGACTGTGACCTTTATAATCACTGTCACTTTATTTTCTTGTCCAGGCACACCATCACCATTGACACTCATCACATGTCTGTTTGTGTGATCGTTAGCCTTTGCCTACCTCTACCTGCCGTTATGACTGAGGTGCATACTTACGTGTTGTCTGTTCCAATTTAACCTACATGTTCAGTTTTATGTCAGATTGTATATTCCCCAACCAGAGAGGACAGACCTGGTAAGGCAGTTCATGTGGTTATTACAGTGCAATTTAACTACAACTGTGACCTTCATGATTAATGTGGTCTTGTTCAATTGCCTAAGTCAATTACATTCTGAAGATCATTGTCACCCATCTGGTATGTTTATATCTTATATGCAGGAGGTTGTACATCATTGTCGATGCTACATCATGACATGTATGTGTTTACTACTGACCTGTTGTATATGTGTCTCTTTTTACATGACAGTGACATTTCTACCCTTACGAGTGATGGTGGAGTTAGAGGAGGACATGCCAGGTATGACATTATGTCTGCTTGTTTACATATTATTCCTCAAATTTGTTTGATATGTAATTGACATGGTGTATCTCTGCTCGATAGGGCCCCTGTACCACCCACAGCCACTCCAACCCAATAAGTCCAAATCAGCAGAATTATTCATTTTAGACAGATAGATGTCCAATAACATCAGTCATATCATGCCTCATTTGATTTCTGAGAATGTATATGACATGTGCCATCTGTGTCTATTTGCATCATGCATACTTACTGCCTCCTCCAGCCTGTCCCCTGATTGTGAGGTAGGATGTGATGTGCATCACTGTGACAGTATGGCTACTGGCACATGAGGCACTGCATTGTTTTCACTGTCTGGCCCAGAAGGGGACAGTCAGGTGTGTTATGGTGTAGCCATTGATAGGGAGGATAGTTTGGCTGGCCATTTTGATGATCTGTGGGGGCATCAGATAATGGACATGATGACTGTGACCCGCTGCCTTATGTTGACTCTGGTAGTGATGCTAACTCTGCTTCCCAGTGGACTGATGCTGTCCATCAGATTACACATGGGAGTGTAGCTGATGTACATAGATGAGTCTTAGAGGGTGCACACTTACTGAATGTTCACAGCAACTTCATTGCACTGACTTGCGCGCACTTGCCCATGCTACTGAGTGTGTAGCATACCAGCTGTGGTGTGTTACATGAAGGTTAGGAGCACAGATATGGAGAGGTCATTGCAGCATTGGATTTACAGCATGACAGTGTGGTATCTGTTGCACACTCTGTTGAAAGTCTTGTTATGAAGGCGCTAGAGCTGTGCTACAAATTGTGTGCTGTGTGCCCTGACTGTAATGAGCAGATTATCTCCAGTAGGGAGAACAGACCCCCTCTCAGTAGACCCATACATGCTCCTCCTAAATCATTGTCTTTGCTGCAATATGCATGCACATCTCCTGTTGGTCAAACTGTTCAGAACCTAGCAGTCAACTCTAGATGGACACATTGCAGAAATGCTCCTACCTGCATCATGTCGCAAACTATTAGAGTGATCACAACCAGCTTCTTGGTACAGCATTGTGGTTTGAGTCTTTCTGGATGTGGAAGGAGCAGTAAAGACTGCGGTGTGACACAACTATTGAGCCAATGTGCATCCTGTTGTGACATTTTAACCTCGTGGCAATGATGGCCACTGCTCTGATCACTACCTACTACATCTGTAAGTAGTTTCTCAAATGTTTGATGCCACAGGCTTTTTTTGCACTTAAGTGACTGCCTTCATGTTGTGTTATATTGTACATGTTTGCCATTATTATGTGTTAGTTTGGATACTGAAAAATGCATTGATCTATGTGGCAGTTACTCTACTTCCACATATTCATATCTTAGGTTCATAGGTTCATAGATGTATACTAGGATAATGACCCTGGAGCTTTTACAAGCCTAGCCCATAGGATTACATTGGCATCGTGCCACCCAACCTTAGTTCCTAGTGCCTCTGTCAAGTAAAGCCACTGGAGTGATCTCCAGGGAGAATTTTCTATTTCCTATCCACTCATCAAGATTTCGCTTGAAGAGGGCCAGTGAGGTGCTCTGCTTGGCATGTATGGGAAGTCTATTCAATAGCATGGGGCAGTCTCTGGGTTATGAACCTGTCCCTCCAGGATGTTCTGTTGATTGTGGTAATGAGGTTGAGGTCTCTGGAGAATGTGGTGAGGAGGGATTGGGATTTCTTTAGATGTAGCATTTCTAACAGAGCTGGGTCAGACATGGCTTTGTAAGTCAAGCAGAGATCGCCTCTAAGTAGGCGATATGAGACAGAGAATTGTTGGTGTTTTTTTGTCTGTCCATATAAGACAAGTGTTTAAGGCCTAGGATCCTCTTTGTGAGGTACTTTTGTTTCCTCTCCAGTTGTTGCAGGTGTCTAGTGAGGCACATGCCAAATGGGGCATTGTACTCGATGAATGGCCTAATGAGGGATGAGTAGAGGGAGACAATGACCTCTTTCTTCCTGGATGCAAAACCCTTAGTAATGAGACGTGCCACATAGAAGGACTTTCTGACCACAGTGGCAATGTGGTGGTCAAAAGAGAGGTTGCTGTCAACCTGTGTTCCCAGATCTCTTATAATGCCTTCTGTGTTCAGTGGGCTACCACCAATGTGGCAATTCAAGGGAACTGGGTTTTTCCCAAGGGGGATGACGACACATTTTTTGGCATTGAGCTTAAGGCCATGGTTCTGACATCAATTGTTGGTGTCATTGAGGCCTTTCTGTAGGATGTCAGCATCACTTGGGGAGTTAATAATAGCTCCCAACTTGCAATTGTCTGCGAACTTTGTTAGCCAGAGCCCCTTTGTGTTGGTCTGGACTTCAGGGAAGCAGATACCAAACAGGAGAGGACCCAGGACCAAACTTTGTGGGACTCCACTCATGACTGGGCGGCAGTCTGACTTGGAGTCAGCTACTTTCACACTGTGGGTTCTATCTGTGAGCTAGTTTGCAACCCACCTACTGACATAGGTGTTGATGCCTAGCTTAGTGAGTTTTTCTATGATTCCTGAGTGGTGAATAGTATCAAACGCCTTGGCCAGATCAAGGTAGGCTGTATAAACCACCTTGCCTTCATTCACAGCTCTGATGACTGACTCAAAGAAGTTGACCGAGTTGAGCAGGCATGATCTACCCTTCACAAAACCAAACTGCATGGGATCCAGAGTTTGGAGAGTCCCTATATCCTTGTTTATTAGGTCCATGATGATGCATTCCATAGCTTTGCATATCAGACGCATCAGGCTAATTGGGCGAGAATTCCTGGGGTCTGTAGTCGCTCCTCCTTTGTGGAGAGGGATGAATGTAGCAATGCGCCTTTCAGTAGGGACAATGCCTGAGGTGAGTCTGTGATTGAACAGGGCACACAGGTGAGGTGCCAGTTCACTGTAGTTCATGTACAACACAGCCAGGGATATTGTCAGGTTCCATAGAAGCTGTATTCTTGTCCTTGGACAGTGCTGTTTTAACTTGTGTAGCAGTAATACTGGGTGCCTGGCAATCTACTGGTAATGTGATTGGTCCTTTGGGGGGAGGGGTAAAGTTAGCACTGAATCTGTCGGCCAGTATATTGGCAATATCTTTTGGCTCTGTATAGGAGGTACCATTGTGCAGTAGCTCAGAGCATATCTGGGTATTGCAGTGGAGATTCTTTACATAACTATAGAAGGCCTTGTTGTTGTCTTTACTATCTGCTGAAATTCTATTTTCATAGCTAGCTTTAGAGGATTTGCTGAGGAATCTCAACCTTTTTGGTGAGGCTGATAAAGGAGTTTTTCCAGTCTTGGGACTTCGCCTTATTCTGCATCAGTTTCCTCCTTCTGTTGTAGAGTTTGTTTATGGCAGGGGACCACCAGATTGGCTTCTTTTTATTTTAGGAGAGCGTCTTAGTTCTATTGGGTATGGCGAGATCCATGCATTTGTATACGTGTTTGTACAGTGCATTGGTGTATAATTCGGCAGTCATGCAACTATTCTCCATCTGCATGGATGCCGTGAAGTTAGCCACCTCTGTTTTTTGGAGCCTAAAGTTAGCTTTGGAAAAGTTTTTCATGGTGGTTACCTTTGTGGGAGTGGGGGGTGGGAAGGATGAGGATTTCTAAGGTGATTAGTTTGTGGTCAGATCTAAACAGGGAGGTGTTGACTACTGGTGTAGAGCAATGGTTGCCCATTTTAGTAATGACCAGGTCAAGGATGTTGCTACCTCTAGTAGGGGTAAGAATGAGCTGGTCCAGAGCATTAGAATTAATGAATTCCAGAAAGCACTGGGCAAGTGTATTGGTACATGAGTAGTTTTCCCAGTTAATGGAGGGGTAGTGGAAGTCGCCCAGTATGAGAGTGTTAGGTTGGACTCTAATATTCTCCAGGGTGCTTAAGAATGTGGAGTGTGAGTCTTGGGACATGGTTGGGAACCTATAGCAGGCTATGACCTAAATTGCTGTCTTACCCAGTGTTAGCTGTACCTGAAGTATCTCATATGTGTTATGTTGGGCTACCAGTCTGGAGGTGTGTGCATACTTTATGAATATGGAAACACTGCCACCTTTGGAGCTTCAGTCCTAGTTCTGTGCCCAAAAGGTATGGAATGAATTATATCCTGGTAGTATCGTTGCCACTTTTTAAGCGGGCCACAGTGGGGCATGAGGGTGTGGCCAATATGACACTGGCCACACCCCCTACCATGACATCACCACAGGGGTGGTGAAGGAGATGCTGTTATGGGTACAACGGATGGCTGCTGAAGTGGCTAGCTGGCTAGCTGGCTGCTGGAGTGGCTGGTTGGCTGGCTGCTGGAGTGGATAACTGGCCAGCTGCTGGAGTGGCTAGCTGACTGTCTGGCTGGCTACTGGAGTGGCTAGCTGGTTGGTGGGAGTAGCAGCTGGATGGATAAATGACTGGATGGATGGATTGATGGATGGATGGCTGAATGAATGGATGCCTGGCACGATGGATGGCTGGCTCCATGAATGGATAACTAGCTGCATGAATGGATGGCTGGCTGCATGAATGAATGGATGGCTGGCTGGCTGTCTATCTGGCTGGCTGGATGAATGGCTGGCTGGCTGGCTGGCTGACTGGATGGATGGATGGATGGATGGATGGATGGATGGATGGATGGATGGATGGATGGATAGATGGATGCCTGGCTGGCTGGCTGGATGGCTGGGCTGGATGGATGGCTGGCTGGATGGATGGTTGGCTGACTGGCTGGATGGCTCATTAGAAAAAAAAAACAGCAAATCTCGGTCTTTTTTAGCGGCTGTAGAAGCACTTAAAACAAAGCTCTCCTACAGCCGTGATCTTTGCAGGGCTCTTCCTGCCCCAATCCCCACCCCTTTCATGAATTGCAGCCAATTGCTGTATGAATTAAAGCACCTGGACCTAACAGGCAACAGCTTAGCCTGCAGGTCTGGGTTGGTGACATAACTGAATTGCTGTGGAAAAGCTGGAAGTAATTGCGGCTTTTCCATGGCAATTCAGTGTAATTAAAAAGCGGAACTTTTCAAGTCCCACTTCTTTGCACAGCGTGCAATGGGATGAGGCAGCTCAACCTGTGAGTGTTCCGCTGACAATGGGATGGGTGGCAACTTTACCTGGTAGTACACGGGTGCTTTCTGCTGCCTTGAACTGGTCTCTGTTACAGCACAAATGTTGATGTTCTCCATTTTGAGGAGTGCTTTGAGTGAGTGCATTTTGAGATTTAGACTTATAGTGTTGAGCAGCATGACTTTCAGATTGCATTTGTTTGTAGCTGTTATGGTGGTAATTTGGTCTTTGGAACACCACCTAAAAAAGGCACTATAGACGTGGCAAGAGCATTGGCCAGTATCCAGAAGCCCAGGTGTGACAGATGCAGGCCATCTCCGGCAAAGCATCGAGGTCTGTCAATCATGTCATCCCAGGCAGACAGATACTGGTTCCCCTTAGAATGACACCAGAAACTTAGCCAATTGTTGAAATCAATAATTTTCTGCTTGTACTGTGGTATCATTCTGGGTGCTGGTAGGAGGCTGCTCAGTGCTAGGGTCATACCCACCTGGGCTACATAATCCGAGAGCTCCTCCATGTCTCTTTTCATGTAGTCCAGGGAGGTATATCTCAGGTCATTCTCACCCACAAGTATAATGACAGAGTCATATTTGTACCTGTTGTTGAGGGACCTGAGTGTGTGCGCTATGTGGCAGATCCTGGCACTTGACAGGCAGCTGTCTGTTACTTTCTCCTTATTTAACCTAGTGAGTGGGACATCAGTGTGCCTCACTATTGAGTCACCTATGGCTAGTGTGTTGGGCATGCTGTTTTGCCTTAGGGGCTTTGATTGAGTGCCACACTATTTAGGAGAGTTATGTGTCTCGTCATTAGTGTTGTGGTGGGAGGGTGCATTTCTGCCTTGGAGGTCTCTGCTGTTTGTGTAGATTTTTATTGAAAGCCTCCATGTTTTTATGTGAAGGCAGTGCTGGTGTGTGTTTTGGAGGGCTGTGTGTTCCATGTGGTGTGGTGCAAGTGTTGACCTTCTCCTCTTGACCAGCTATTCTGGTCTTGGTTGGAGAGTGCGTGGCTTCCAATTTGGATATATAAGTGCATCTCTCACAAGTCTGAGTGTTGGAAGGTAAGAGAAGAGGGTTGCCAGAGAACATGAGGCAGTTTCTACATTGCCGCAGGATGCCCAAGTTCACCAGGTTAATAGGAGAAAGCACAGGGAACTGAAATTTAAACATGCCTGGAGGGGTGGGCATTAATAAATACTGGAGCTGTTTCCTTGTAGACCGTTTAGTGATGGTAGCACTTTTGTGTGCTACAATAATTGCTACAAGAAATCTGGTAAAGTGCTAAACTAATAAGCTAGAAAAAGTGCAGGTGAGGAGAGAACTAGCAGATATAAGGGAAAAATTGAAGAGCAGACTTTGGCACCACTCAGAAGCTTACAAACAGTCCTGGATACAGCAAATCTTTATCTGGACTAGATTAGTTACAGAAAAGGTGGGAAACAAGCGCAGATGTGGACTTTGAATCCAGAAAGTTGAAAGAGATGGAAAAAGCTACCCAAACAGCCAATAAGCTACTATTTCTGGGCCAGAAACTGCTCCTCCTGTGGTAGATAAGCTACCTAGTGTGTACCACTTCCAATGATAAACTAGAAGGCTTCCCTCCAACACAGAAATGCTTGGGGGGCTCAGAAGCTTATAAACAGTCCTGGATACAGCAAATCTATACCTGGACTAGACTAGTTACAGGAAAGACAGAAAACAAGCACATACGCAGGCTTTTAAACCAGAAAGATGAAAGAGATGGAAAAACTGCCCAAACAGCCAATAATCTACAATGTCTGGGCCTGAAACCACTCCTCTTGTGGTAGATAGGATACCTAGTGCTTACCACTCTCACTGATAAGCTAGAAGGCTTTCCTCCAACACAGAAAGACTTGGGGGGGGGGTAGAAACTTACCAATAGTCCTGGATACAGCAAATCTGTATCTGGACTAGACTAGTTACAGAAAAGGTGATAAACAAGCACAGATGTGGACTTTTAAACCAGAGAGTGGAAAGAGATGGAAAAACTGCCCAAATGGTCAATAAACTGAGTAGAAAGAGATGGCAAAACTGCCCAAATGGTTAATAAACTACAATTTCAGGGCCAAAAAACACTCCTCTTGTGGTAGATAGGCTACCTAGTACTTCCCACTCCCACTGATAAGCTAGAAGGCTTCTCTCCAACTTGATAGTTAACATACAGAGAGAATTTCTCAGGATCATCAGTATTCCCTTCATTGTTATCTGCCATACCTGCAAGCACAGGTATGCCTCATTATACATACCAGTGTTACTTGTGACATTTTAGTATGGTACTGCATATGCCTCACCCTCAACACAACATGCACCTACATTTGTATATTTCTCTTTGTTATCCTCTTGCTGATATGTACTTCCCATGTGTACCTTCCAAAATCTACCTGCTTAACCACACTTATATACCTAAGATGTTGTATCCCAAACAATGATGCATGTTCCATGGCTGATGTGAACTGCCTGTCATTGATGCTGTGCATGAATCTATTCTTTCATCTAAACGGCTTATATTGCAGCAATCACCTGTGTGTTGTAGTGTTACCTTATATGTGACATTCTATATCAGGCCTATCATGTAAAAAGATTTTGTGACATATGTATGTTTCATTTTGGCTGGCCCTTGACATGTTGTCAGTACACATGCTGCTGTATGCTACATAGTACGGTGTCCAACACTGTTACACATCACTATGATATGTGTGCTGCATCAGCATTATTGTACAGCCTTGCAATTAAGTTATGTTGGATGTGATACATTTCAATACACTTTTCTATGAAGATATCCTATCTGGACAACAACACCTTCTGTTGTGCAGACCTAGTACATCACACATATGACAGTGTGGATCTTTGTGATGCTGTATATTGCATAAAGTGCTCCTGTGTTGATATTTCCTCTGTAGACATCCAGATGTATTAGGTGTTACAGGTGAGTAATATGCTTAGGTGATATATGAGGTTCAATGTGGACAACTAATGGGCTGTTTCCATTAATTGTGATCTGTTCTGCTGTTGTGGGGCAACACTGTGTGAACATTACTGTTTTGTTTGTGTATTCTGTGTATGAGTCTTGTCATGACTTAAAGGTATGAATCAGTCACTACTGTGTTGCGTGAACTAGAACACATGGCCGCAGCCTCCATCACCGATGCCTATTTCTTCTCACACCTGTGTCCTCCTGATCATCCTGTGACAACTCTGATCACTCCATGTCTGAAATCTGAGATTCTTGGAGTAGGTCACCCACACCTGTGACTAGTAGGCCAACTTGGTTTGAAGTTATCACATTATGCAGTATGGCACACAAGGTGACAATCTGTGATGCATTTTCTGGTGTGCATTGAAGTGCCAGACACATGAATCTTGCTTTGAACATGCCAAACACATGCTTGATGGTGTTCTGTGTTGCAGTATGTGCTCTGTTGTATCCATCCTCAGCAAGAGTTGATGGGCCTTGTATGGCATCATATGCCAAGGCTCCAGTGGATAACTGCTGTCAACTGTTTTCATGCAGATTAAAACAAATTTTTATTCCTTATTCTTACTGTTCACATGTCTGAATATCGCTTACAGTATAGCAGTGGCCATGTACTTACCTAGTAGGAGACCCTCTGATATTTCACCATGATGGAAATTGGCCTTCAGAGAACTTCCTTTCAGACTGCTGCATCATGTATACTGCCAAGATATGTTGCCATGATATTGGTAATGGGGCCCTTTGTGGAGCACACCACCTGACAACTAAGTGGTGGCCACCCCTTCCTACTGATGTACTGTTTGGCATTGGGTACAGTTGGGGTTTTGAATGGGATGTGGATAAGGTCAATTGCACTGAAGACAAGGGGTAGTTGGCAATGGTATAGATCTGTTGCATGACAGTTCTATGCTTCATTGTTGTTGTTGTTGGGCAGTGGATGTATTAATCCACCTTGGTGCACACTGCTGCCAGGAACTGTACTAGAATGAGAATGGCAGGTGTCTGGGGCACTCCTTTGGTATTGCCCATATGCCACTGAAATGTCCCATTGGCTAGTGCACCCAAACTCAGACACAGTTTTCTTTTTATTGGTACTTGGTTACCTCTCAGAGTACATGTGACATGTGTGGTGCACACAGCCAGAAACAGCTCTATATCATATCTGTATCTGTTTATTATTTCCTCTTCAGAGAGCTGCCTTAACTGTAGCTTGGCTTGGCACCTTGCTGGCTGCCTTCTGGGATACATGTGCAGATTGTCCTCTATTATGGCTTGTATTACTACAGCCTGCTCTAGTGCATTAAATGAAGCTTGCATTTTTGTTGAGCTATATTTTGCTGAATCTGCAGGGTTGCATAGAAAAATCATAGGGAATTGTAACATTAAGGGTAAGCACAAATGGCATCCACTAAGTGTTTTCATGAAATTGTTGGTGTACTAGTCTGTCGCATTTTATTTTTGTTAGGCTTACATAATGTGTTTTGGAATTTAGTGTGGAGTCTGCAATTATCCCACGCTAAATAAATTATTACTTACTCCCATTTTACCATCTGTTATGGAATAAAATCCACCACTGATGCAAGGATGTCATCCTTCAGCACACCGCGCTGCCTGCAACTTTTGTTTGGAATCCAACCCTTTGTTGTAATCCAAAGAACTTCTTCTGTGGCCATCTGCATATTTTTTACATGTTTGCAGTAAATTCTACTTTGTATAACTCGTCTGTGGTATTTATACATTAAAATGTTACCAGTTGTCAGATGTAAATTATTAAAAGTAGCAATACCAATGTCATTTCTGTCTCTTTTCTATTTTATACCAATAGTAGTAAATTTGAATGAGTGATAAGAAATTGTATTTATAGATTTTGATATGAATATTATCCCAGCCTTTTCACCTGTAAGGAATATATATTACATTTATATTACCACAATAGCTCTGAAATTGGTAATTTTCCCAGTGAACTAGGTAGCAGTGTCTCAGCAATAATACATTACATTTAAGGCATGTAGTTGCATATCTGGTTATTAATTATGTATTTTTAAATGTCTGCTTTATGTTTACCTTTTCAATATAACAAAATTTTGCGTAACTAAAATATAACTTTTACTTGAATTAGTAAAAGTCTCTGGTGCATTGGCTTTACAGCCTTCAATAAGACCTTTATCTTACACTATGTTGTCATAAAAGTATTTTCTCTGACAGCTTAGTAAACTTACATTTTACTTTTATAGTGTCACCTCTTTTAAATGTGTTGATCTGTATATTTTGCAGTCTTCATCTATTTATTAAGTGAAAAGTTTATTAAATCAGCTGATGTCACAACAATGATATGAAGATATTAATGAAGTGAAATGTTTAGCAAGGCAACTTTAACCATAACAATAATGATACTGTATACTGAATTTTTGGAAACAGTAACTTTTGAGATTTGAGCGGGCATTGGAGAGGGATTCCACTGGCTTATAATGATACCCCAAATGTATTTTTTCAGATCTGTCCAACCAGGATGATATCATCCATTCAGAGTACATCTAGAAACTGATAAATCCTGGGATTGCCACACCTTACATGATGTGCTATGTCATTTGTAGGAAATCTGATTAATAAATATTTGATGTTATTGATCACCATTATCTATGCATAGTGTAGTTTAAAGAGACCTGATCTTGACATGTAACTCCTGGCAGTATCTGAACACACCTGACACCACAACATCACTGTATGTTATCTATACTGCTACATGCATGGCAAACAAAGTTTTGTCATGCATGTAGCTTTAAGGTTGGGATGATCCAGGTAGCATGTTAATTTGCTGCATACCTATCTCTCAGTCCATTTTCATAAAATTGGTTTGCAATCATTCTCCTGTATAAGAAGAAAACAACTACCAGTAACGCACAAGTATGTCACAGAGTGAAACGTAACATTAAGGAGACACTGTAATAATTCTTCTGTAACTCAGCAGTGTTACTGCAACTATGTGTGCATTCCCATGTACAGCCTGCAGTTGCAGTCCCAATATACACTCATTAGCTTTAATGGCTGAAAATTTAGTTGAAACTATGCATTGGCATGCTTCAACAATGGATACTTTACAAGTTTTTTGATGCAATAAGGACTGTCATGGCTAAGAAATAAGATCCTGGCCTCTGCAAATCCTAACTAACCTACATGGTTTGAGGAGTCACAGAGGCCTGTATTGCAACTTGGCACTGTGTAAATGGCTAGGGTAGTGTGCTGCTCTGCGCATATCTCTGTTTGGAATGTGGTCCTTCTAGTTCATAGGTTCATAGGTAGGTATTAG